>NW_027258218.1:90000-93947 GCF_045791955.1 Oncorhynchus clarkii lewisi | reverse complement strand
TGCCCATACTGATGGAGACACAGGCTGCACATACTGATGGAGACACAGGCTGCCCATACTGATGGAGACACAGGCTGCCCATACTGATGGAGACACAGGCTGCACATACTGATGGAGACACAGGCTGCCCATACTGATGGAGACACAGGCTCATACTGATGGAGACACAGGCTCATACTGATGGAGACACAGGCTGCCCATACTGATGGAGACACAGGCTCATACTGATGGAGACACAGGCTGCCCATACTGATGGAGACACAGGCTCATACTGATGGAGACACAGGCTCATACTGATGGAGACACAGGCTGCCCATACTGATGGAGACACAGGCTCATACTGATGGAGACACAGGCTCATACTGATGGAGACACAGGCTCATACTGTAGACAAACTGTAGCTGCCAGCATAAAGGGAACACAGTGGTGGTTCCTGAGTTAATGAAGCAATTAGGGTCATGTATAACAATGACACATTGCCCATTATTTTGGCTACCATGGCTAGAAGAAGAGATCTCAGTGACTTTGAAATAGGGGTCTCAAAGGAGCACAGGGGGTTTAAAAGGTGTGTGTGTGTGTGTGCGTGTGTGTGTCTCAGTCACCAGATCTCAATCCAGTTGAACACTTATGGGTTATTCTGAAGCGATACCTGAGACTTCGTTTTTCACCCCAATTCAGGATTTTCTTGTGGATGAATGGTGTCGCATCCCTCCAATAGAGTTTCAGACGCTGTTCTGGTGGCTCCTGGTGGCCCAACGCCCAATTAAGACACTTTATGTTGGTGTTTCCTTTATGTTGTCAGTTACCTGTAGATCTAGCAGAACATATAAAGAACCGTTCGGGGTCATGTTCATTAGGCACCAACGGGAAGAAACCACACGGAAACGGGGAGGGATTACCTGGACATGTGCAAGAAGAAATTTGCGAAGCGCTTAAAAAAACAAATATGTTGCGTTCGCTAATGAACACGACCCTGCTAATGATGAGCAGGTAGGATAGCAGCCGTAGCCAGAGAAAATACATACCAGGTACCAGTTAGTACTCCAATAAAACTAACAATCTCAAACCTCAGTTACATTGTCTCTTTAGCACCTGGGTTTGAGTAGCAGAGTGTGTGTGTTTGCTGTCTGTAGTTTCTGATGGTGCTCCAGGCTAAGCTAACGTTACAGTTTATCTAAGACATCAGTGAAATGAAGCCTAATTATACACTGTAAACCACAGGGCATTCTTGGCGGGCATTCATTTGTGTTTCGCTATGTAACTTGTTCAAGTAAGCTTTCTCGTTCCTGTGTGTGTGTGTTTGCGTGCATGTGCGTATGTGTGTTTTTCCTGGGAGGAAAGCTCTGCTGGTGTTTATTGTAAACCGAACTGGTGACTTTTGCCCCACATTCTGATGACATCCTGGTGCTACGGCTCAGTGGCAGCTGGGTCATCTCATAACAGAGACCTTAGACCCACAACACACACACACACACACACACACACCACACACACCACACACACACACACCAGACAATCACACACACACGCACACACACCACACACACACCACACCACACCACACACACACACACATACATACACACACACACAGGATTGTGTGTAGAGGACAACCTGGTGGTTCCTCAATGTTTTTCTGCATCATTCCTACTTGACATATTTTAGTAACCAGGAGGATCCTCTCACTGCTACTTTATACTTTACCACCATTGTTCCTGTTCCCAAGAAAGCTAAGGTAGCTGAGCTAAACGACTACCGCCCCATAGCACTCACATCCGTCATCATGAAGTGCTTTGAGAGACTAGTCAAGGACCATATCACCTCCACCCTACCTGACACCCTAGACCCACTCCAATTTGCTTACCGCCCAAATAGGTCCACAGACGATGCAATCTCAACCACACTGCACACTGCCCTAACCCATCTGGACAAGAGGAATACCTATGTGAGAATGCTGTTCATCGACTACAGCTCGGCATTCAACACCATAGTACCCTCCAAGCTCGTCATCAAGCTCGAGACCCTGGGTCTCGACCCCGCCCTGTGCAACTGGGTACTGGACTTCCTGACGGGCCGCCCCCAGGTGGTGAGGGTAGGCAACATTATCTCCTCCCCGCTGATCCTCAACACTGGGGCCCCACAAGGGTGCGTTCTGAGCCCTCTCCTGTACTCCCTGTTCACCCACGACTGCGTGGCCACGCACGCCTCCAACTCAATCATCAAGTTTGCGGACGACACAACAGTGGTAGGCTTGATTACCAACAACGACGAGACGGCCTACAGGGAGGAGGTGAGGGCCCTCGGAGTGTGGTGTCAGGAAAATAACCTCACACTCAACGTCAACAAAACTAAGGAGATGATTGTGGACTTCAGGAAACAGCAGAGGGAACACCCCCCTATCCACATCGATGGAACAGTAGTGGAGAGGGTAGCAAGTTTTAAGTTCCTCGGCATACACATCACAGACAAACTGAATTGGTCCACTCACACAGACAGCATCGTGAAGAAGGCGCAGCAGCGCCTCTTCAACCTCAGGAGGCTGAAGAAATTTGGCTTGTCACCAAAAGCACTCACAAACTTCTACAGATGCACAATCGAGAGCATCCTGGCGGGCTGTATCACCGCCTGGTATGGCAACTGCACCGCCCTCAACCGTAAGGCTCTCCAGAGGGTAGTGAGGTCTGCACAACGCATCACCGGGGGCAAACTACCTGCCCTCCAGGACACCTACACCACCCGATGTCACAGGAAGGCCATAAAGATCATCAAGGACATCAACCACCCGAGCCACTGCCTGTTCACCCCGCTATCATCCAGAAGGCGAGGTCAGTACAGGTGCATCAAAGCTGGGACCGAGAGACTGAAAAACAGCTTCTATCTCAAGGCCATCAGACTGTTAAACAGCCACCACTAACACTGAGTGGCTGCTGCCAACACACTGACACTGACTCAACTCCAGCCACTTTAATAATGGGAATTGATGGGAAATGATGTAAATATATCACTAGCCACTTTAAACAATGCTACCTTATATAATGTTACTTACCCTACATTATTCATCTCATATGCATACGTATATACTGTACTCTATATCATCGACTGTATCCTTATGTAATACATGTATCACTAGACACTTTAAACTATGCCACTTTGTTTACATACTCATCTCATTTGTACATACTGTACTCGATACCATCTGCTGTATCTTGCCTATGCTGCTCTGTACCATCACTCATTCATATATCCTTATGTACATATTCTTTATCCCCTTACACTGTGTACAAGACAGTAGTTTTGGAATTGTTAGTTAGATTACTTGTTATTACTGCATTGTCGGAACTAGAAGCACAAGCATTTCGCTACACTCGCATTAACATCTGCTAACCATGTGTATGTGACAAATACATTTGATTTGATTTATATACTTTAGTAACCAGGAGGATCCTCTCACTGCTACTTTATATACTTTAGTAACCAGGAGGATCCTCTCACTGCTACTTTATATACTTTAGTAACCAGGAGGATCCTCTCACTGATACTTTATATACTTTAGTAACCAGGAGGATCCTCTCACTGATACTTTATATACTTTAGTAACCAGGAGGATCCTCTCACTGCTACTTTATATACTTTAGTAACCAGGAGGATCCTCTCACTGCTACTTTATATACTTTAGTAACTAGAAGGATCCTCTCACTTCTACTTTATATACTTTAGTAACTAGAAGGATCCTCTCACTTCTACTTTATATACTTTAGTAACTAGATGGATCCTCTCACTTCTACTTTATATACTTTAGTAACTAGAAGGATCCTCTCACTTCTACTTTATATACTTTAGTAACTAGATGGATCCTCTCACTTCTACTTTATATACTTTAGTAACTAGAAGGATCCTCTCACTTCTACTTTATATACTTTAGTAACTAGATGGATCCTCTCACTTCT
>NW_027258218.1:0-87500 GCF_045791955.1 Oncorhynchus clarkii lewisi | reverse complement strand
ATGCCTGTAGTTCCTCTTTAAATGTGTGTATACTTTGTGCTGATGCCTGTGGTTCCTCTTTAAATGTGTGTATACTTTGTGCTGATGCAGGTGGTTCCTCTTTAAATGTGTGTATACTTTGTGCTGATGCAGGTGGTTCCTCTTTAAATGTGTGTATACTTTGTGCTGATGCCTGTAGTTCCTCTTTAAATGTGTGTTTACTTTGTGCTGATGCCTGTGGTTCCTCTTTAAATATGTGTATACTTTGTGCTGATGCCTGTAGTTCCTCTTTAAATGTGTGTTTACTTTGTGCTGATGCCTGTAGTTCCTCTTTAAATGTGTGTATACTTTGTGCTGATGCAGGTGGTACCTCTTTAAATGTGTGTATACTTTGTGCTGATGCAGGTGGTTCCTCTTTAAATGTGTGTTTACTTTGTGCTGATGCCTGTAGTTCCTCTTTAAATGTGTATACTTTGTGCTGATGCAGGTGGTTCCTCTTTAAATGTGTGTTTACTTTGTGCTGATGCCTGTAGTTCCTCTTTAAATGTGTGTATACTTTGTGCTGATGCCTGTGGTTCCTCTTTAAATGTGTGTATACTTTGTGCTGATGCAGGTGGTTCCTCTTTAAATGTGTGTTTACTTTGTGCTGATGCCTGTAGTTCCTCTTTAAATGTGTGTATACTTTGTGCTGATGCAGGTGGTTCCTCTTTAAATGTGTGTATACTTTGTGCTGATGCCTGTAGTTCCTCTTTAAATGTGTGTATACTTTGTGCTGATGCAGGTGGTTCCTCTTTAAATGTGTGTATACTTTGTGCTGATGCCTGTAGTTCCTCTTTAAATGTGTGTATACTTTGTGCTGATGCAGGTGGTTCCTCTTTAAATGTGTGTATACTTTGTGCTGATGCAGGTGGTTCCTCTTTAAATGTGTGTATACTTTGTGCTGATGCCTGTAGTTCCTCTTTAAATGTGTGTATACTTTGTGCTGATGCCTGTGGTTCCTCTTTAAATGTGTGTATACTTTGTGCTGATGCCTGTGGTTCCTCTTTAAATGTGTGTATACTTTGTGCTGGTGCAGGTGGTTCCTCTTTAAATGTGTGTATACTTTGTGTTGATGCAGGTGGTTCCTCTTTAAATGTGTGTATACTTTGTGCTGATGCCTGTGGTTCCTCTTTAAATGTGTGTATACTTTGTGCTGATGCAGGTGGTTCCTCTTTAAATGTGTGTATACTTTGTGCTGATGCCTGTGGTTCCTCTTTAAATGTGTGTATACTTTGTGCTGATGCAGGTGGTTCCTCTTTAAATGTGTGTATACTTTGTGTTGATGCAGGTGGTTCCTCTTTAAATGTGTGTATACTTTGTGCTGATGCCTGTGGTTCCTCTTTAAATGTGTGTATACTTTGTGCTGATGCCTGTAGTTCCTCTTTAAATGTGTGTATACTTTGTGCTGATGCAGGTGGTTCCTCTTTAAATGTGTGTATACTTTGTGCTGATGCCTGTAGTTCCTCTTTAAATGTGTGTATACTTTGTGCTGATGCCTGTAGTTCCTCTTTAAATGTGTGTATACTTTGTGCTGATGCAGGTGGTTCCCTCCTTAAATGTGTGTATACTTTGTGCTGATGCCTGTAGTTCCTCTTTAAATGTGTGTATACTTTGTGCTGATGCCTGTGGTTCCTCTTTAAATGTGTGTATACTTTGTGCTGATGCAGGTGGTTCCTCTTTAAATGTGTGTATACTTTGTGCTGATGCCTGTAGTACCTCTTTAAATGTGTGTATACTTTGTGCTGATGCCTGTGGTTCCTCTTTAAATGTGTGTATACTTTGTGCTGATGCCTGTGGTTCCTCTTTAAATGTGTGTATACTTTGTGCTGATGCCTGTAGTTCCTCTTTAAATGTGTGTATACTTTGTGCTGATGCCTGTAGTTCCTCTTTAAATGTGTGTATACTTTGTGCTGATGCCTGTGGTTCCTCTTTAAATGTGTGTATACTTTGTGCTGATGCAGGTGGTTCCTCTTTAAATGTGTGTATACTTTGTGCTGATGCCTGTGGTTCCTCTTTAAATGTGTGTATACTTTGTGCTGATGCCTGTAGTTCCTCTTTAAATGTGTGTATACTTTGTGCTGATGCAGGTGGTTCCTCTTTAAATGTGTGTATACTTTGTGCTGATGCATGTGGTTCCTCTTTAAATGTGTGTATACTTTGTGCTGATGCCTGTGGTTCCTCTTTAAATGTGTGTATACTTTTTGCTGATGCCTGTGGTTCCTCTTTAAATGTGTGTATACTTTGTGCTGATGCCTCTTTAAATGTGTGTATACCTCTTGGTTCCTCTTTAAATGTGTGTATACTTTGTGCTGATGCCTGTAGTTCCTCTTTAAATGTGTGTATACTTTGTGCTGATGCCTGTAGTTCCTCTTTAAATGTGTGTATACTTTGTGCTGATGCAGGTGGTTCAGGGGAGGAGGGGAAACAGGGAGGTGTAATGGTGGAGTTTGATGACGGAGACAGGGGGAGGATCTCCCTCCTAAACATCCGCCTCCTCCCCCCGGGCTACCAGATCCACTGTGAGTGTCTCTTTTTGTGTCACCCTGTCATCCACCTTGTATGATTACAGGGTTACTAACTATACCTGACCTTCACATTACAATTATTATGAGACCTTATAAGAGACCTTCCAGTCACATTATGAATCATGGACAATATCTTGCTGCATTTTAGACATTGCTATGACTTTATTGACCAACTCAGTGGCCTTGACGTTAGTGTCTGCCCTGTAATTGGAAGGTTGGTAGTTCGATCCCTAGCCAAGGCATAACAAAGACCGAAAAAATGGGCCCAATGCGCCTCTGCGTGGCACTGAGCATTAAGGAGATAGATTTGGGGGTAAGGTCCTACGATAGGCTAACCTCCTGTCCAGGGGGTGAACTTGTACATCAAGCTGCCTCACGCTACAGAAACAGGAGATGGGCTCCTGCTCCTATGAGCCATTCCGGCTCACACTAGCCAAAGCTTGTGCAAGGCTACTTACTTATATGTATTACTTATGACAGTGATTATGCAGGTGTATGTTAGAGATGTATTAACCCCCGCCTCCCCTTCCTGTCCCTCTGTAGGTGCGGAGACGTCCCCTGCCCACCTGGTGTCTAGCGGCCGGGCGGCTCGGAGGAGCTTCAGTCTGGAAAAAGCCCCCCTGAGTGAGAGAGTCTTGGAGAGACAGGCCAGCACAGAGCCTGTCAGGAGACGACCAGGTCAGAAGAGATCATCTATATACGTGCTTTATATCCACTCTATTTGAAAAACAAATGATAGGATATTTAGCCTGATGGGACGCAGAAAAAGTGTGTGTCGTTCATTTCTTGTAACCTCTTGATCTTGTAAAGGTATATGTAGTGTGAACTGATTGGTGACTTACCAGACATTCAATTGGTTTGAATTGCAGGGAGACCCAAAGGTTCAGGGAAGAAGAAGAACCTGTCAGACAGCACCAATAAGAACGCAGCCCCTCTGCTCAGCTGGCCGGCTGTGGCTGTCCCCAGGAAGAGGGCCTGTGAAAATCTGTTCCAGCTCAACGGGACTCCCAGGAAGGCCCTGAGGGGGACGAGGGAGGCACACCTGTTCCCCCTGCCCCCGGCCCCTGTCTCTGCCCCGACCAAGGGTCTGTTCAGCAGCAGCTCCTTCGAGGTTGACTCCTTCAGCAGCATCGCTAACGGCTACTCCTCCTTCTGTAGCCCCCAGCCCACCGGCATGTCCCTGGATTCCAGGACCGGGCCCTATGTCCAGAGACGGAGGCCCGGCGAGGTGCCGCGGAGCAGCAGGAAGAGCAGTCAAGAGTTCCTGGTTAAACTGGATCACGAGGGGGTGACTTCACCCAAGACAAAGAACAGCAAGGCCCTGCTGCTGCTGGGCGGTGGCTCTGGGTTCGGGGCCAAAGGCGTGGGCAGCCTCCCCAGGCCTGAGGCCTACTCCCACCCAGTCCTGCTGGTCAAGGACAACAGGAAGGGAGTTTCTGCCTCGAGGGCTGAGCTCCTCCTTAAGGGTGCCCCTCCTCCACAGAGGAAGGCTTCTCCCTCCCTGGCTATTGGGGAGTACGGTGTCGGCGAGCTTGGTCTCAGCTGCCATCGGGACTGCCACAGCTCCTACTCGGACCTGGACAACGAAGAGGAGGAGGAAGAGGAGGAGAGGAGGAGGAGAAGGGGGGCTGCGCTGGCCACAGCAGCCTCTGGAGGACTGAGGACGGCGGGAAGCTTTCTCTCACGCCTCTCTGTCTCATCCTCTTCCTCTGGTTCCTCAAGTTCGTCCAGCTCAGGCTCCATGTCCAGTTCCAGCCTGTGCTCCTCGGATAACGACTCGTCCTACAGCTCGGAGGATGAGGAGAGCTCCACACTGCTGCTACAGAGCTGCCTGTCCTCCCACCATGGCCTGCTGCAGTCCCCTGAGCCCCCGGCTGCAGCCGGACCCCACCAGGGCCAACAGTCCTTCGTGGCCAAGGCCGTGGCCGTATCCAACACCAAGGGAGGAGGAGCCACCAACGACCACAGTGCCAACAACAAGCTTCTCAAAAGGAAGGAGTGTAGCAGCTCGTCCCCCTCCAAACCTCCCAGAGACCTGGTGAAGAGGCAAAGGGTTATCCCCGGTGATGCAGGACCAAGACCCAAGATGAACACGTTCCTACCGGGAAGACAGATGTGGCGGTGGTCGGGGAACCCCACTCAGGTGAGACACGGGTTGATCTTTTTTCAAACGGAACAATTCTATGGTCATTAAGTTTATGCCAATCTATTCCTGCCCTAACCCTCTCACAATCCTCCATAGCAGAGGTACATGAGACCCTAACCCTCTCACAATCCTCCATACAATAGGTACATGAGACCCTAACCCTCTCACAATCCTCCATACAATAGGTACATGAGACCCTAACCCTCTCACAATCCTCCATACAATAGTTACATGAGACCCTAACCCTCTCACAATCCTCCATACAATAGTTACATGAGACCCTAACCCTCTCACAATCCTCCATACAATAGGTACATGAGACCCTAACCCTCTCACAATCCTCCATACAATAGTTACATGAGACCCTAACCCTCTCACAATCCTCCATACAATAGTTACATGAGACCCTAACCCTCTCACAATCCTCCATACAATAGTTACATGAGACCCTAACCCTCTCACAATCCTCCATACAATAGGTACATGAGACCCTAACCCTCTCACAATCCTTCATACAATAGTTACATGAGACCCTAACCCTCTCACAATCCTCCATACAATAGGTACATGAGACCCTAACCCTCACAATCCTCCATACAATAGTTACATGAGACCCTAACTCTCACAATCCTCCATACAATAGTTACATGAGACCCTAACCCTCTCACAATCCTCCATACAATAGTTACATGAGACCCTAACCCTCTCACAATCCTCCATACAATAGTTACATGAGACCCTAACCCTCTCACAATCCTCCATACAATAGTTACATGAGACCCTAACTCTCACAATCCTCTATATAATAGGTACATGAGACCCTAACCCTCTCACAATCCTCCATACAATAGTTACATGAGACCCTAACTCTCACAATCCTCCATACAATAGTTACATGAGACCCTAACCCTCTCACAATCCTCCATACAATAGTTACATGAGACCCTAACCCTCTCACAATCCTCCATACAATAGTTACATGAGACCCTAACTCTCACAATCCTCCATAGCAGAGGTACATGACCTTTAGAGCCGCACTATTGACCAGAGATACAAACTACTTAAGGTGACTTTAAGCACGCCTAGACTGGTATTCAATCCAACACAATAATCAACCTGTGCACTGAGGGTGACTTCTAAAGGGGATTTCTCCTTGAGCTGACAGCCACATAGTTTACAGCCACATAGTTTACAGCCACATAGTTTACCACATAGTTTACCACATAGTTTACAGCCACATAGTTTACCACATAGTTTACAGCCACATAGTTTACCACATAGTTTACAGCCACATAGTTTACAGCAAACGTGATCTCCGCAAAACATCAGGGAAATGTATTTAAAAAGTGTATCGTATTGAACAGGACGTTTATCTGAGTTGTATTGAATCCCACTCCCTAGTTCCTAGACATGACTGTGTGTTCTGAGTGTTCCTGTGTCTCCACAGAGGCGGGGGCTGAAGGGGAAGTCCAGGAAGCTGTTCTACAAGGCCATCGTACGGGGAAGGGACATGGTGCGAGTGGGCGACTGTGCCATGTTCCTCTCTGCCGGCCGGCCCCACCTCCCCTACGTGGGCCGCATCGAGAACTTCTGGGAATCCTGGAGCTCCAACATGGTGGTGAAGGTCAAGTGGTTCTACCACCCAGAGGAGACCAAGTTGGGCAAGAGGCACCGCGACAGCAAGGTACATCCACATTCAGGTTCAGACCGTTCCGTTGCCATTTGGGTTGCAAAATCCTGGTTTTAGGATCTGGGCATCCTTCAACTGGGATTTCTGGAAAACCTGGGAATTTGGGGAATTTTAGTTGGGAATGTGTCTTGATGTTGCACAAGCAATAAAAAAATCTGTTATCATACCAATCATAGTGCACAGGTTGTTAATCTGTTATCATACCAATCATAGTGGTCAGGTTGTTAATCTGTTTGAAACGCGACCATAGTGTAACATAACAGGATAACAGATAGCAAGCTTTCATAGTCTTTTGGTACCTCAGCATATTATGTGTTCAGAGTTTAAGTCGATTGAAAATACTGACATTTGCTCTCTCTCTCTCTCTCTCTCTCTCTCTCTCTCTCTCCCTCGCTCTCTCTCTCTCTCTCCCTCGCTCTCTCTCAGCACGCTCTGTATCAGTCGTGCCACGAGGACGAGAATGACGTCCAGACAATCTCCCACAAGTGCCAGGTGGTGAGCCGCGAGGAGTATGAGCACATGGCTCGCGGCCAGAAACCCAGCAGCAGCGTGACCACCCAAGGCCTGTACTATCTGGCTGGCACCTATGACCCCACCAGCGGTCAACTGCTCACTGCTGAGGGGGTGGCCATCGTCTGCTGAGCTGAGGACATCTTGTCCTAAGGATACTACTGAACCACCCATCTGATGGGAAATGAAGGTGAAGGTCCCCGCAGCTTTGCCTGAAGGACCCCTGGTCTGACTCAGTCCGTAGGAGGGTTCCCAGATGGGTCAGTCCTGGAGGAAGTGAAGGTCAAAGTGCCTGTGGCTTTGTCTGAAGGACCCCTGGCCTGACTCAGTCCGTAGGAGGGTTCCCAGATGGGTCAGTCCTGGAGGAAGTGAAGGACCCCTGGCCTTAGTCAGTGCTGACTAGTGGTGGACGTCAGGGCCAAGGCAGGGCTGTCCCCTGTCTACACTGGATATCTCACCACACATGGCTGCTAGACTGGGGTGTAGTTAGAAGAAGGGGAGGGGGTAGCCATTCACAGCAGTGAACCCCATTCTGCTCCCATCCTCACTGGGTAACTGAAGACAAGGATCTGGGTCCTGAACAGCCACAATCCAGGAGGACTTTCCATTGGTCCAACTTAACATCTCTTTAGTTTAGACTGAGGGACTGTTTCACACCTCATCTTTACACCACTCACCCATCATAGGTCACCAAATTAGAGCTGAACATAGGTTTGGATTGGACAGCTCAAGGCACCATTAGGTCGCTCCGGGCCAGGCCTGTGGTTGCCTCATTTCAGCTGAGTGCGTGAGTGAGTGAGTGCGGTATGGGATGTACTCTCCATAGTTCGTCTTCATGATTCCAGGGATGATAAAATATGTATCAGATATCCATGATAAAGATGTAAATATTTGGAATGATTTTTCCAGTCAAGCCATACACTTCAGTACCTCTTGTCTCTCTTATGGATCAGGTGTATACTGTACAGGTCAGTTATCTGTTCTTTTTGTTGTTGTTGTCTATATGTATATAACAACTATTTTATATACAAGTATATATGAAAGGTATCTTTCCATGTTTTTTTATTGATTTATTTTTCTATGAGGGGTGAATATGGCTCTTTGTGTTTTTCTTTGGGACGATGAGCTCAAGATGTAAAAGTGTTGCACTACACATGACCTGCTGAGACAGACAGACAGACAGACAGGCAGGCAGGCAGGCAGGCAGGCAGGCAGGCAGACAGACAGACAGACAGACAGACAGACAGACAGACAGACAGACAGACAGACAGACAGACAGACAGACAGAGACAGAAGAGAGAGAGAGAGAGAGAGAGAGAGAGCACAGAAATTAGAGAAGGATATGACAGGAGAGGTCTCTCTCAGAGAGAGAGAGAGCACAGAAATGAGAGAAGGATATGACAGGAGAGGTCTCTCTCAGAGAGAGAGAGAGAGAGCACAGAAATGAGAGAAGGATAATACAGGAGAGGTCTCATTCTCTCAGAGAGAGAGAGAGAGCACAGAAATGAGAGAAGGATATGACAGGAGAGGTCTCACTCAGAGAGAGAGAGAGAGAAGGATATGACAGGAGAGGTCTCACTCAGAGAGAGGAGCCATCCTGTTGAAGTGTAAATGTGTCCTTAAATGTGTTACTTTCCACATGTGTTATTTTGTTTTATAACCATCTTTATTTATGTACTTTTCAGTTGTTCCTCGCTACATAGCAGATCCACGTGGACTGCGTTCACGGGTTACAAAAGATTACTATTAACAAGTGAGAAATGCAGATATTTACATATATTTATTTTTATTGGTATTGAAATACATTCTAATATTGCCCTGGCATCACTTTAACTATGCCATTGTGGCATGCTCTCCACATCATTCAATTCTAAATGAGTTGGTCTGCGTATGCAGGTGTATAGAAGCGCTATACTTCAAGTACACATTTGGACCTGTAAAAACCAAAGCTTCTACTCTGTAAGATCTTCATGAAGATGAACATCAAGCAGCTGTGTTATTCAGAGATCCCTGGGAACTTAATAATCAAACTGTTTCTCACTCTGAGAATACAAGACGTCCCCCTATGTGCATATATGGCTTTGCTTTGTGACAATGGGTTTTCTTGCACACGTACCTGTAGCTCTGTGAGGTCCAAAGTCCCTGTGGCCAAAATTCATCAGTGACCTGAAACAGGTGGCTGATAAGGTCAAGGTCAAGGTACTGTCAACATCAAAAAAAAAAGGTTTGAATATTGACAATTTGTTGAAGATTCGGCAGTTGGGTTTATTGATTAATTAATAGACATGCCTCTTAATTAGGAACACACATGCACTCAATGTTAACGGTGAAGGACAATCAAATTCACAAAGCAATGGATATAGTTTAAAAGTCTCACTTAATCAAAATATTGCTTTTAAATGTTTTATTTTATTTTGTGCCAAATACGTTTTTGTCTCAGCCTCTGTCGTTTTGATATGTAATCCTGACTGTATTTGTATGTTCTTACAGTGTTTTATTTGCTCATCATCAACCTTTATTTATTGTCAATGTTGCTGTTTGCTCGTCAAGCCATGAGCTCTCTATGACAACGTGACGTTGTTTCTCCGTGTGATGTCACATTTGGTTTAGTTAATAACAGTTTGGTCTTTGAAGAGGCTGCGCAGTAAAAAGGAATGCAGGAACACTGGATTATTCTCATCCACAAACCTCTCTGAATAACTTCCTGTTTGGACCGGACCCTCCTGCTCTCCGTCTGCGGTGGCGCGACTGACTGACTGACTACATCGCAGACGTTTCATTGCATCAACCAATAGTTATGCGCCACAGTCCGACATCAGATTGCTATGTCGTATGACGTGGTTAGCAGATATGTTAAACACACCAGTGTTGAGATATGGCAGGCGTCTGCAATTTAATCAGGCAGGAACGCCACCTATGACTCTGCACCCCGGGTTAGATCCCGGGCTGTATCACAACCGGCCGTGATCGGGAGTCCCGTAGGGCGGCGCACAATTGGCCCAGTGTCGTCCGGGTTAGAGGAGGGTATGGCCGGTGTAGGCCGTCGTTGTAAATAAGAATTGGTTCTTAACTGACTTGCCTAGTTAAATAAAGGTTCAAATAAGAAGGGAAAAGCTCCATCTCAGGGTCCTCATTGTCTGTGACCCTAACTTCCTGAAAGATTGACCTCCCATTTGTTTCAAGCAACATTTTTTAACTGTCTAAGGCCGAGATGTGTGTGTTTGTGTGGCCGGGATGTTTGTGTGTGTGTGTGTGTTTGTATGTGCATGCGTATGTATGTTTGCGTGTGCTTGCGTGCAAGATGCCTGTAAAAAAGAGGCCACTGGATATGATGAAATTAGAATGTCGTTTTGGAACTCCCGTGTCTTCACGTATAACGAGAGAGACAGCCTTAGCATTTTGTTTGGAGGCCAGGTGCTATACTAAGATGGCTCAGAGAAGTTGCATTGAAGTTCAGTGATTGGGCAGAATATTGCAAAGGCTCATGGGCCAAAGAAAATCAGGATGCAGGAGCATCTTTCTTTTCAACTCACTTTTGGTTATAAGGGAACGAAAATATAAGGTGTGAAAGGTATGCAGTCTCTGATGGAGTTGTTATGGTAAATATGAACATAATGTTGACACATTATGTTTAATATGATGATTATTATTTGAATATGGTTATATTGAATGATCTCCTGCTGTCAATGTTATAAAGACATGTAGATGTGTATAGCAAGTTTGGGGGTAAATGTTTTACAAATAAATGCTTTAATAATATAAATCTGTAAAAAATGTTTTAGTATCAAGATTTTTTTATCTGGGTTATGAATAAATATCACAACTTAAAACAACGTATTATTTGTATTGCTAATCTATACACCTATGTCCGGCACCTATGTCTGGATGATAATGAATCATTTTTCTTGATGAATTCTTTGATAGCAATATGAATTAGCCGCTTGTGCTGTCCTTTATTGGCCAAAAAAAATCTTGATCGCTGGTGCTGGTGAGACTGCTCTGTTTCGACCAATGAGAAGGGTGCTCTATGGTGGAATCTAGAGTGCCTTGCACCACGTTCCATGACTAACACGAATGCAGTGAGCAGTGTACTCACAGTATGATGAGTGCAAGGTTGGGGTCAATCCCAATTTAATTTGAAATTCCAATTAAATTCTTGAATTCACTGAAATCAATTTGAATTTCAACAATGTTTAAGTTTTGGAATTGGAATTGAATTGTACTTGGACTTTTTATTTTAAATCATTTTAACTTGTACCTCTATAATTTCAGTATACTGTATCTAGGCTGTCTGAACCGTGACAAGATCAGCCTGGGGGAATTTAATTGGAATGGGAATTTGTGGAATTGTTGGGGATAATATTGAATTGGGAATTATTGAATTATTGGAATTTACCTAACATTGGAATTGAGAGGAATTGAATTATCTCTGAATTCCAAATCTGACCTGGAATTTGAATTGAATTAAATGGAATTTACAGGTAGAAGGAATTGAATTAGAATTACATTTGTGGAATTAACCCCAACCCTGGAGGAGTGTCTGTGTGAGATTCCACTTTCTCAGTCAGTTATCACCACACTGAAGACCTGTGGATTTGCACATACAGTTCTAACAATTGAGTTAAAACTGTTCAGTACTCAGTCAGTCAGTGTTTTCCCTCTGTTCTGCTCTCAGCACTGCCTCAAGGTCCAAGCTAAGGTGTCACCCACATCCCACCAGCCATACATAGATCTACCATATCTGCACATTTGTGCGTTTCCTCGACAACTTGACAAAGACAATCTCCGTCACCAGACTCAAGTGAGATAACTTCGCTGTCATTACCGGAGGGTGGGCACAATATGGGTCACTGACCTTTCTCTCTGAGGGGCCTGGGGGTCCAGCACCACATTTCCCTCCCCCCAACTCCTCCACTCCCCCCTGGCCCATACCTTTCCCCATCCCACCCCTCCCCTCCCCCAAACCTCCTCCCCCCTGGCTCAGACGGGGTTAATGAGACATCAGTCATCACAATCTCCACCAGTGGCCCCCAGTGAACACAAACATTGTCTTCTTTTAGTGTGAGCAGCCCTTTGTGTGCTAACCGTGGCCACTGTCCCATGTCCAGGCCAGGGCTCGCTCTGCGTCATCACTGTAGGGGCTGGCCGAATCACCGTGGGGGTGGAGGGTAATCACCAAAGGGGTGGGAGAGGCGCCTCAAGTCAACTCTCTGTGCTCCGAAGATATAAATTCAAAACAAAGACCTTTGAGTTCATTACAGGCTTGGGTAACTTCATGACAACATGTGTTTGAATATAAATCTTAGTAGCCTGCAGTACATTTTGTTATACAACCCTAAAAGCACAAACAGTGATCCATTTTGTCCACAAGCGGTCAAAAGCTTCCATTACAAAACACTTTTTTGAGACTTTGTCAAGCAACTAGTTACCGAGACAAAACACAATGGTGCCTATATCACCCATATTGGTGGCCATCGTACACCGCACCGGTATGTCAGATGAGCTCCCTCGCCAATTTCTCAGACTAAGTATCACAGAAACAAAACACTTTGAATGAATAACAAAAAGTTTTCCTGACAGGTTGCTATAGATGATATTGTCAGATGTGTGCGTAATGGTAGCGAAGTCAGATTTGTGAGATTTGTGAACAGGCGCACGCACACTTTATTTAGGCAAAAGTGCAAAACGCGCAAAACAGTCACAAGAATTATGTTTAACAATAAACATCTTCGTGAAAAATAACACTGAAAAAAACAAGCCAGTCTGGCACATCAACAATACACACGTAACACAAACAATCTTACACAAATACATGACGGGGAACAGAGGAATACATGCATGTAGATTGATTGGGGAATGAAAACCAGGTGTGCAGGGAATAAGACAAAACAAATGGATACATGAAAAACGGAGCGGCGGTGGCTAGAAAGCCGGTGACGTCGACCGCCGAACGCCGCCCGAACAAGGAGAGGAGCCGACTACGGCGGAAGTCGTGACAGATATTGATAACAACTGTTCAACACGTGAAAAACTTACAGAAACATATACATTTTTTCAAGAAATGTGTACAAATATATGCTTATTTTTGGGGATTAAAACCATTTGCTTGAGTAACAAAAAATCCACCCCAAACCACAAATTCTTATAATTTACAGTGTTAAATAACACTAATATGTGAGAACAATATTTTTTGTGTTTTCTTTTCATTTTGTCTTTATAATAAAGTTGGTAGCAACATGTGAAAATCGTTGTGGAAATCTGTTACGGCTCAAGTTAAGTACAAAACCCACAATGGAATGCTCTCTCTATGGGCTGGCTAGATAGCTAGCTAGCAAACGTAGCTACACACAATAATACCAAAGTCTATATCTGCATGTGAAGTGGCTAGTTTGCTGTAAAATCGGCTAAATAAACTCCACTATCAATTTAGGAGTCTACAATCTCACCATGTTCAACCTGCAGATCGATGTGCCTGGCACAGTGGTGTGGCATTCGCAACAGCCATGTATGGCACCAGGCAATGCCCGCGGGACTGAAGAGGCAGACAAATAGGTGAAATGTGGTGGACCCTCTGTTAAACTACACATATCACATTACACTTGTTTCTCCTGCCTTGGCCTAGATCCAGCCATGACACCCCTAATCCATCTCTCTGTTGCTCATTACCAGTGGCTTGTACAGATTCTGTATCGGCTATGCTAGCTGAGCTTTCCACAGCATTACGTGGGATTACTGTCTCTCCTCGCAACATATGATGTTCACATGCTTATGCAATGATGTAGCACTCTGTTGACACTCTATTGACACTAGACCTGGGTTGAAATACTATTTATTGTATTTCAATTACTTTCAAATACATTTTAAGGAAGTATTTAAAGTGGGAATGCATTTGAAGGCCAATCTTTTCTCCTACCTCTTCCTCCACTCTCCCCCCCCCCCTCCTCTCTTCTCCTACCCTCTCTTCTCACTCTGTATGCAGACTCGTCTCAGGGAGTGTTGCTAGGTGTCAACAGGATGAATGCTACACTGCACAAATATCCACACCCCATAAATGTCTCGACCCCTGCCTGACCCTGTCTGACCACTGACCAGCTGGGGATTGGGGGGGGGGGGGGGGGGGGGGGGGGTGAAGTTATGAGAAGGCAAGTCTATGTATTTACATGCCAATTACTTGTCCACTAGGGCAATGCATGTGCTTGTTAACATCTAGTACAGTGGTTACCACAGTGGAGCCCATGGGGGAACTTGGCCTATCCAGAGCAAGTACTTGAGAGGACTCATGAAACCATAGGCCTACTGCTAAAATGCACAAGGGGGTACGACAGGGGTACTCTGGACAGAGCAGAATTCAGTTGGTGGAACAGTAACCGAAAAGGGTTGGGGACCACTGACTACGGCTCCGAACATTGGGGGTTCAATTCCAGTTCTAGGCAGTGTTTAAAAATGAGTCGTCGTCAAAAGCGTTAGTAGTGGTAGTCTATAGCATTAGTAGTGGTAGTAGTGGTAGTCTATAGCATTAGTAGTGGTAGTCTATAGCATTAGTAGTGGTAGTAGTGGTAGTCTACAGTGTTAGTGGTAGTGGTAGTCTATAGCATTAGTGGTGGTAGTCTATAGCATTAGTAATGGTAGTAGTGGTAGTCTACAGTGTTAGTGGTGGTAGTAGTGGTAGTCTATAGCATTAGTATTGGTAGTAGTGGTAGTCTATAGCATTAGTAGTGTTAGTAGTGGTAGTCTATAGCATTAGTAGTGGTAGTCTATAGCATTAGTAGTGGTAGTAGTGGTAGTCTATAGCATTAGTAGTGTTAGTAGTGGTAGTAGTGGTAGTCTATAGCATTAGTAGTGGTAGTAGTGGTAGTCTATAGCATTAGTAGTGGTAGTCTATAGCATTAGTAGTGGTAGTCTACAGTGTTAGTGGTAGTGGTAGTCTACAGCATTAGTAGTGGGAGTAGTGGTAGTAGTGGTAGTCTATAGCGTAAGTAGTGGTAGTAGTGGTAGTCTATAGCATTAGTAGTGGTAGTCTATAGTGCTTGTAGTGGTAGAAGTGGTAGTCTATAGTGGTAGTCTATAGCATTAGTAGTGGGAGTAGTGGTAGTAGTGGTAGTCTATAACGTAAGTAGTGGTAGTAGTGGTAGTCTATAGCATTAGTAGTGGGAGTTGTGGTAGTCTATAGCATAAGTAATGGTAGTAGTGGTAGTCTATAGCATTAGTAGTGGGAGTAGTGGTAGTAGTGGTAGTCTATAGCGTAAGTAGTGGTAGTAGTGGTAGTCTATAGCATTAGTGGTGGTAGTCTATAGTGCTTGTAGTGGTAGTAGTGGTAGAAGTGGTAGTCTATAGCGTTAGTAGTGTTAGTAGTCTTAGTAGTGGTAGTCTATAATGTTAGTAGTGATAGTTGTGGTAGTAGTGGTAGTCTACAGTGTTAGTAGTGGTAGTAGAGATAGTCTATAGCGTTAGTAGTGGTAGTCTACAGTGTTAGCAGTGGTAGTAGTGGTAGTCTATGGTGTTAATAGTGGTATTAGTGGTAGTCTATAGCTTTAGTGGTTGTAGTAGTGGTAGTGGTGATAGTCTATAGTGTTACTGAAAGATGTGTACCAAACTCACTAAAAGTGACGGTAGTAAAGCCTCTCTTGAAAAAGCCAAACCTTGACACAGAAAATATTTAAAAAACTATCGGCCTGTAACCGAATCTTCCATTCCTCTTAATTAAAAAAAATAAAGCTGATGCGCAGCATCTCACTGCCTTCCTGAAGACAAACAATGTATATGAAATGCTTCAGTCTGGTTTTAGACCCCATCATAGCACTGAGACTGCACTTGTTAAGGTGGTAAATTACCTTTTAATGGCGTCAGACCGAGGCTCTGCATCTGTCCTCGTGCTCCTAGACCTTAGTGCTGCTTTTGATATCATCGATCACCACCATTCTTTTGGAGAGATTGGAAACCCAAATTGGTCTACACGGACAAGTTCTGGCCTGCTTTAGATCTTATCTGTCGGAAAGATATCAGTTTGTCTCTGTGGATGGTTTGTCCCCTGAGAAATCAACTGTACATTTCGGTGTTCCTCAAGGTTCCGTTTTAGGACCACTATTGTTTTCACTATATATTTTACCTCTTGGGGATGTCATTCGAAAACATAATGTTAACTTTCACTGCTATGTGGATCACACACAGCTGTACATTTCAATGAAACATGATGAAGTTTCACTGCTATGCGGATGACACACAGCTGTACATTTCAATGAAACAAAAATTGCCCTCGCTAGAAGCCTGTGTTTCAAACATAAGGAAGTGAATGGCTGCAAACTTTCTACTTTTAAACTCGGACAAAACAGAGATGCTTGTTCTAGGTCCCAAGAAACAAAGAGATCTTCTGTTGAATCTGACAATTAATCTTGGTGGTTGTACAGTCGTCTCAAATAAAACTGTGAAGGACCTCTGCGTTACTCTGGACCCTGATCTCTTTTTTGACGAACATGTCAAGACTGTTTCAAGGACAGCTTTTTTCCATCTACGTAACATTGCAAAAATCAGAAACTTTCTGTCCAAAAATGATGCAGAAAAATGTATCCATGCTTTTGTTACTTCTAGGATAGACTACTGCAATGCTATACTTTCCGGCAACCTGGATAAAGCACTAAATAAACTTCAGTTAGTGCTAAACACGGCTGCTAGAATGCTGACTAGAACCAAAACATTTGATCATATTACTCCAGTGCTAGCCTCCCTACGCTGGCTTCCTGTTAAGGTAAGGGCTGATTTCAAGGTTTTACTGCTAACCTACAAAGCATTACATGGGCTTGCTCCTACCTATCTTTCCGAATTGGTCCTGCCGTACATACTTACACGTACTCTGCGGTCACAAGACGCAGGCCTCCTAATTCTCCCTAGAATTTTATGGAATGGTCTGCCTACCCATGTGAGAGACGCAGACTCGGTCTCAATCTTTAAGTCTTTATTGAAGACTCATCTCTTCAGGAGGTCATATGATTGAGTGTAGTCTGGCCCAGGAGTGTGAAGGTGAACGGAAAGGCTCTGGAGCAACGAACCGCCCTTGCTATCTCTGCGTGGCCGGTTCCCCTCTTTCCACTGGGATTCTCTGCTTCTAACCCTTTTACAGGGGCTGAGTCACTGGCTTACTGGTGCTAGTCCATGCCGTCCCTAGAAGGGGTGCGTCACTTGAGTGGTTTGAGTGACTTACGTGGTCTTCCTGTTTGGGTTGGCGCCCCCCCTTGTGTTGTGCCGTAGCGGAGATCTTTGTGGGCTATACTCGGCCTTGTCTCAGGATGGTAAGTTGGTGGTTGAAGATATCCCTCTAGTGGTGTGGGGGCTGTGCTTTGGCAAAGTGGGTGGGGTCATGACCTGTCTGCTTGGCCCTGTCCGGGGGTATCATCGGATGGGGCCGCAGTGTCTCCTGACCCCTCCTGTCTCAGTCTCCAGTATTTATGCTGCAGTAGTTTATGTGTCGGGGGGCTAGGGTCAGTCTGTTAAATCTGGAGTATTTCTCCTGTCTTATCCGGTGTCTTGTGTGAATTTAAGTATGCTCTCTCTAACTCTCTCTCTCGGAGGACCTGAGCCCTAGGGCCATGCCTCAGGACTACCTGGCATGATGACTCCTTGCTGTCCCCAGTCCACCTGGCTGTGCTGCTGCTCAAGTTTCAACTGTTCTGCCTGCGGCTATAGAACACTGACCTGTTCACCGGACGTGCTACCTGTCCCAGACCCGCTGTTTTCAACTCTCTAGAGACAGCAGTAGCGTTAGAGATACTTTTAATGATTGGCTATGAAAAGCCGACTGACATTTACTCCTGAGGTGGTGACTTGCTGCACCCTCGGCAACTACTGTGATTATTATTATTTGACCATGCTGGCCATTTATGAACATTTGAACATCTTTGCCATGTTCTGTTATAATCTCTACCCGGCACAGCCAGAAGAGGACTGACCACCCCTCATAGCCTGGTTCCTCTCTAGGTTTCTTCCTAGGTTTTGGCCTTTCTAGGGAGTTTTTCCTAGCCACTGTGCTTCTACACCTACATTGCTTGCTGTTTGGGGTTTTAGGCTGGGTTTCTGTACAGCACTTTGAGATATCAGCTGATGTACGAAGGGCTATATAAATAAATGTGATTTGATTTGTATACCAGCAACATGACAAATTAACAGATTATTTCAGTAATTGTGACTGTCTTAGATAAAAAAAATAACCACAGATGAACTATAAAATATATACACTGAGTGTTCAAAACATGACATAGCTTTTACCTGGTCAGTCTATGATCCCTTATTGATGTCTCTTAAATCCACTTCAGTCAGTGTAGATGAAGGGGAGGAGACGGGTTAAAGAAGGATGTTTAAGCCTTGAGACTATTGAGACATGGATTGTCTTTGTTTATTTAATTAGGCAAGTCAGTTAAGAACAAATTCTTATTTACAATGACGGCCTACCCCGGCCGAACCCTAACCCGGACAACGCTGGGCCAATTGTGCGCCGCCCTATGGTACTCGGCCAGTTGTGATACAGCCTGGAATCAAACCAGGATCTGTAGTGACGCCTCTAGCACTGAGATGCAGTGCACTATGTGCCATTCAGAGGGTGAATGAGCAAGACAAAATATTTGTGTTTTTGAACAGGGTATGGTTGTAGGTGCCAGGTACACCGGTTTGTGTCCAGAACTGAAAACGCTGCTGGGTTTTTCACACGCGTATCAAGAATGGTCCACCACCCAAAGGACATCCAGGCAACTTGATATAACTGTGGGAAGCATTGGAGACAACATGTGCTTAATGCTACACTAGAGGAAATGGTCTTCAACCAAGCAAATAGCACAGAGAGAAGAAGAGCACACTGTAAGAGTCTGTCCCTTACTGACATCGACTAGCTGTTGGATGTTGGTGAGAGATCATGAAGCCTCTGATGTCTGCCAGGGAGGCTCCTCATGTCGAGGGAGGACTCTTTCCTCCTGGCTGTGTTTGCCATAAGTGGCCCACAGTGGGTGCTGTGCTGTGTAGCTTCGCTCTGCTACGAGACTTTAATAATAGAGGACGACTGCTAGTCAGAGTTGTGAGGCTATCATGGGAAATTACAAGGCTGTTCTTTACGAGGTGGCTCACAGCGCCATTTCAAGGGTGTAGCTCTCCTGTTGGAAGTCACAAAGGGGATCTGCCTGCCTAATAGCCCTCTATCACCTCTCAGGGTCTGTGTTTGATCACCCTCTTCCGCTCTGTCGGCGACAGGTTACAAAATGGTGCCGGGGAAACTTGCCGGAATGAGCCCTAGTGGCCTCCAAACCTCCAATGCTGTCACCTGCACAAAATCTGTCAGTGGCCCCTGGCCCTGAGGGAACCAACAACGGCCCAAAGTTATGGGCTGTCATAAAACACCCTGAGTCCCCCTCTCGTACTGTCCCGTGTGTAAGTGGTGGGACAGCTGGAAAAGCAGCCACACCTCGTAAATAAGGACGAGGGGCCTGTGGCTGTTAGGGCTGTTACAGGTTTCCTTCTGAACCGGCAAGGCCAGTGAGACTGGAGCAATTAACGGCAACCCTTCTACAACCTATTAGACTAGGGTTGTTCATAGATACTTAAACGTGTTGCGCGTTTTTAATGCATGGCCGCGCACGACTCCAACACCATCATCAAGTTTGCCAATGACACAAGGTGGTGGGCCTGATCACCAATGACGACGAGACAGCCTATAGGGAGTAGGTCAGAGACCTGGCAGTGTGGTGCCAGGACAACAACCTCTCGCTCAACGTGGGCAAGACAAAGGAGCTGATCGTGGACTACAGAAAAAGGCGGCCCGAGCACGCCCCCATTCACATTGACGGAGCTGTAGTGGAGCGGGTTGACAGCTTCAAGTTCCTCAGTGTCCACATCGCTTAGGAACTATCATTGTCCAAACACTCCAACACAGTCGTGAAGAGGGAATGACCACGCCTCTTCTCCCTCTGGAGGCTGAAAAGATTTGGCACGGGACCTCAGATCCTCAAAATGTTATACAGCTGCACCATTAAGAGCGTCTTGACTGCCTGCATCACTGCTTGGTATGACTACTGCTCAGCATCCGACATCAAGGCGCTACAGAGGGTAGTGTGTACGCCCCAGTATATCACTGGGGCAGAATTTCCTGGCATCCAGGACCTCCATACCAGGCCGTGTTATAGGAAGGCCTTAAAAATTGTCAATGAGTCCAACCACAAAAGTCATGACAGTTCGCTCTGCTACTGCACGGCAAATGATACCGGAACGCTAATTCTGGGACCAAAAGGCTCCTGGGGAGCTTCTACCCCCAAGCCATAAGACTGCTAAATAGTTAACTAAATAGCTACCTGGACTATCTGTAATGACCCTTTTTGCACTAACTCTTTTTGACTCTATGCCCACACACTGGACTCTACCCACACACTGGACTCTACCCACACACTGGACTCTACCCACACACTGGACTCTACCCACACACTGGACTCTACCCACACACTGGACTCTACCCACACACTGGACTCTACCCACACACTCATACACACTGGACTCTACCCACACACTGGACTCTACCCACACACTGGACTCTACCCACACACTGGACTCTACCCACACACTGGACTCTACCCACACACTCACACATACTGGACTCTACCCACACACTGGACTCTACCCACACACTCATACACACTGGACTCTACCCACACACTGGACTCTACCCACACACTGGACTCTACCCACACACTCATACACACTGGACTCTACCCACACACTGGACTCTACCCACACACTGGACTCTACCCACACACTCATACACACTGGACTCTACCCACACACACACACACACTGGACTCTACCCACACACTCACACACACTGGACTCTACCCACACACTGGACTCTACCCACACACTGGACTCTACCCACACACTCATACACACTGGACTCTACCCACACACTCACACACACTGGACTCTACCCACACACTCATACACACTGGACTCTACCCACACACTCATACACACTGGACTCTACCCACACACTCATACACACTGGACTCTACCCACACACTCATACACACTGGACTCTACCCACACACTCATACACACTGGACTCTACCCACACACTCACACACACTGGACTCTACCCACACACTCATACACACTGGACTCTACCCACACACTCACACACACTGGACTCTACCCACACACTCACACACACTGGACTCTACCCACACACTCATACACACTGGACTCTACCCACACACTGGACTCTACCCACACACTGGACTCTACCCACACACTCATACACACTGGACTCTACCCACACACACACACACACTGGACTCTACCCACACACTCATACACACTGGACTCTACCCACACACTGGACTCTACCCACACACTGGACTCTACCCACACACTCATACACACTGGACTCTACCCACACACTCACACACACTGGACTCTACCCACACACTCACACACACTGGACTCTACCCACACACTCACACACACTGGACTCTACCCACACACTCACACACACTGGACTCTACCCACACACTCACACACACTGGACTCTACCCAAACACTCACACACACTGGACTCTACCCACACACTCACACACACTGGACTCTACCCACACACTCACACACACTGGACTCTACCCACACACTCACACACACTGGACTCTACCCACACACTCACACACACTGGACTCTACCCACACACTCACACACACTGGACTCTACCCACACACTCACACACACTGGACTCTACCCACACACTCACACACACTGGACTCTACCCACACACTCACACACACTGGACTCTACCCACACACTCATACACACTGGACTCTACCCACACACTCATACACACTGGACTCTACCCACACACTCACACACACTGGACTCTACCCACACACTCACACACACTGGACTCTACCCACACACTCACACACACTGGACTCTACCCACACACTCATACACACTGGACTCTACCCACACACTCACACACACTGGACTCTACCCACACACTCACACACACTGGACTCTACCCACACACTCATACACACTGGACTCTACCCACACACTGGACTCTACCCACACACTCATACACACTGGACTCTACCCACACACACACACACACTGGACTCTACCCACACACTCATACACACTGGACTCTACCCACACACTGGACTCTACCCACACACTGGACTCTACCCACACACTCATACACACTGGACTCTACCCACACACTCACACACACTGGACTCTACCCACACACTCACACACACTGGACTCTACCCACACACTCATACACACTGGACTCTACCCACACACTCATACACACTGGACTCTACCCACACACTCATACACACTGGACTCTACCCACACACTCATACACACTGGACTCTACCCACACACTCATACACACTGGACTCTACCCACACACTCATACACACTGGACTCTACCCACACACTCACACACACTGGACTCTACCCACACACTCACACACACTGGACTCTACCCACACACTCACACACACTGGACTCTACCCACACACTCATACACACTGGACTCTACCCACACACTCATACACACTGGACTCTACCCACACACTCACACACACTGGACTCTACCCACACACTCATACACACTGGACTCTACCCACACACTCATACACACTGGACTCTACCCACACACTCATACACACTGGACTCTACCCACACACTCATACACACTGGACTCTACCCACACACTCATACACACTGGACTCTACCCACACACTCATACACACTGGACTCTACCCACACACTCATACACACTGGACTCTACCCACACACTCATACACACTGGACTCTACCCACACACTCATACACACTGGACTCTACCCACACACTCATACACACTGGACTCTACCCACACACTCATACACACTGGACTCTACCCACACACTCATACACACTGGACTCTACCCACACACTCATACACACTGGACTCTACCCACACACTCACACACACTGGACTCTACCCACACACTCACACACACTGGACTCTACCCACACACTCACACACACTGGACTCTACCCACACACTCACACACACTGGACTCTACCCACACACTCATACACACTGGACTCTACCCACACACTCATACACACTGGACTCTACCCACACACTCATACACACTGGACTCTACCCACACACTCACACACACTGGACTCTACCCACACACTCTTACACACTGGACTCTACCCACACACTCATACACACTGGACTCTACCCACACACTCACACACACTGGACTCTACCCACACACTCACACACACTGGACTCTACCCACACACTCACACACACTGGACTCTACCCACACACTCACACACACTGGACTCTACCCACACACTCACACACACTGGACTCTACCCAAACACTCACACACACTGGACTCTACCCACACACTCACACACACTGGACTCTACCCACACACTCACACACACTGGACTCTACCCACACACTCACACACACTGGACTCTACCCACACACTCACACACACTGGACTCTACCCACACACTCACACACACTGGACTCTACCCACACACTCACACACACTGGACTCTACCCACACACTCACACACACTGGACTCTACCCACACACTCACACACACTGGACTCTACCCACACACTCACACACACTGGACTCTACCCACACACTCACACACACTGGACTCTACCCACACACTCATACACACTGGACTCTACCCACACACTCATACACACTGGACTCTACCCACACACTCACACACACTGGACTCTACCCACACACTCACACACACTGGACTCTACCCACACACTCACACACACTGGACTCTACCCACACACTCATACACACTGGACTCTACCCACACACTCACACACACTGGACTCTACCCACACACTCACACACACTGGACTCTACCCACACACTCATACACACTGGACTCTACCCACACACTCACACACACTGGACTCTACCCACACACTCATACACACTGGACTCTACCCACACACTCATACACACTGGACTCTACCCACACACTCATACACACTGGACTCTACCCACACACTCACACACACTGGACTCTACCCACACACTCACACACACTGGACTCTACCCACACACTCATACACACTGGACTCTACCCACACACTCATACACACTGGACTCTACCCACACACTCATACACACTGGACTCTACCCACACACTCATACACACTGGACTCTACCCACACACTCATACACACTGGACTCTACCCACACACTCATACACACTGGACTCTACCCACACACTCATACACACTGGACTCTACCCACACACTCATACACACTGGACTCTACCCACACACTCATACACACTGGACTCTACCCACACACTCATACACACTGGACTCTACCCACACACTCATACACACTGGACTCTACCCACACACTCATACACACTGGACTCTACCCACACACTCATACACACTGGACTCTACCCACACACTCATACACACTGGACTCTACCCACACACTCATACACACTGGACTCTACCCACACACTCATACACACTGGACTCTACCCACACACTCATACACACTGGACTCTACCCACACACTCATACACACTGGACTCTACCCACACACTCATACACACTGGACTCTACCCACACACTCACACACACTGGACTCTACCCACACACTCACACACACTGGACTACCCACACACTCACACATACTTACACTGATACTCCAACACACACACTGGACTCTACCCACACACTCATACACACTGGACTCTACCCACACACTCATACACACTGGACTCTACCCACACACTCATACACACTGGACTCTACCCACACACTCATACACACTGGACTACCCACACACTCACACATACTTACACTGATACTCCAACACATACTCATACACACTGGACTCTACCCACACACTCACACACACTGGACTCTACCCACACACACACACACACACTGGACTCTACCCACACACTCATACACACTGGACTCTACCCACACACTCATACACACTGGACTCTACCCACACACTCATACACACTGGACTCTACCCACACACTCATACACACTGGACTCTACCCACACACTCACACACACTGGACTACCCACACACTCACACATACTTACACTGATACTCCAACACACACACTGGACTCTACCCACACACTCATACACACTGGACTCTACCCACACACTCATACACACTGGACTCTACCCACACACTCATACACACTGGACTCTACCCACACACTCATACACACTGGACTACCCACACACTCACACATACTTACACTGATACTCCAACACATACTCATACACACTGGACTCTACCCACACACTCACACACACTGGACTCTACCCACACACACACACACACACTGGACTCTACCCACACACTCATACACACTGGACTCTACCCACACACTCACACATACTTACACTGATACACACACACACACACTGGACTCTACCCACACACTCATACACACTGGACTCTACCCACACACTCACACATACCCACACTGATACTCCAACACATACACACACACACACACTGGACTCTACCCACACATTCACATTCTGACACACACGCTGCTGCTACTGTCTATTATCTATCCTGTTGCCTAGTCACTTTACCCCTACCTTTATGTACATATCTACCTCAATTACCTCGTACCCCTTCACGTCAGTACAGGTGCCCCATGCCTATAGCCAAGCTATCATTGACTTGGTACTGGTACCCCATGCCTATAGCCAAGCTATCATTGACTTGGTACTGGTACCCCATGCATATAGCCAAGCTATCATTGACTTGGTACTGGTACTCCATGTATATAGCCAAGCTATCATTGACTTGGTACTGGTACCCCATGCATATAGCCAAGCTATCATTGACTTGGTACTGGTACTCCATGTATATAGCCAAGCTATCATTGACTTGGTACTGGTACTCCATGTATATAGCCAAGCTATCATTGACTTGGTACTGGTACTCCATGCATATAGCCAAGCTATCATTGACTTGGTACTGGTACTCCATGTATATAGCCAAGCTATCATTGACTTGGTACTGGTACTCCATGTATATAGCCAAGCTATCATTGACTTGGTACTGGTACCCCATGTATATAGCCAAGCTATCATTGACTTGGTACTGGTACCCCATGTATATAGCCAAGCTATCATTGACTTGGTACTGGTACTCCATGCATATAGCCAAGCTATCATTGACTTGGTACTGGTACCCCATGTATATAGCCAAGCTATCATTGACTTGGTACTGGTACTCCATGTATATAGCCAAGCTATCATTGACTTGGTACTGGTACTCCATGTATATAGCCAAGCTATCATTGACTTGGTACTGGTACCCCATGTATATAGCCAAGCTATCATTGACTTGGTACTGGTACTCCATGTATATAGCCAAGCTATCATTGACTTGGTACTGGTACTCCATGTATATAGCCAAGCTATCATTGACTTGGTACTGGTACCCCATGTATATAGCCAAGCTATCATTGACTTGGTACTGGTACTCCATGTATATAGCCAAGCTATCATTGACTTGGTACTGGTACTCCATGCGTATAGCCAAGCTATCATTGACTTGGTACTGGTACTCCATGTATATAGCCAAGCTATCATTGACTTGGTACTGGTACTCCATGTATATAGCCAAGCTATCATTGACTTGGTACTGGTACTCCATGCATATAGCCAAGCTATCATTGACTTGGTACTGGTACTCCATGTATATAGCCAAGCTATCATTGACTTGGTACTGGTACTCCATGTATATAGCCAAGCTATCATTGACTTGGTACTGGTACTCCATGTATATAGCCAAGCTATCATTGACTTGGTACTGGTACTCCATGCATATAGCCAAGCTATCATTGACTTGGTACTGGTACTCCATGCGTATAGCCAAGCTATCATTGCTCATTGTGTATTTATTCCTAGAGGTTTTAAGGTCCCCAGCAAAACCTTCCTGAACTGAGAAATCAAGAAAGATGAGAGGGGTAAGTGCCTACTCCTAAGTACTGTTCAATAGGAAAGAAACTGAGAAAAAAAGTAAGAAATGGAATGAAACACAATTAATTAATAGTGGTACTATCTGAGCAGTTCCAAAGAGAATCACTCATTTTTGTTTTCTTTTGCACAACATTTTTTAAATGTTTCTGTCCCATGTTTTCTTGTTTCCTATAGTTGGGCATAGCTCTCCCCCCTCCCCTCCCCTCTCCTTCTCCTCCCCTCTCCCCTTTCAACCTCCCCGCTCCTTCTCCTTCGCTCTCCCCCTCCTTCTCCTCCCCCTCCCCTCTCTCCTCCTCCTCCTTCTCCCCTCTCTCCCTCCCTCTCAACCTCCCCTCCCTCTCTCTCTCTCTCCCTCCTCCCCCTCTCCCCTGCTCCATCTCCTCTACCCTCCTCTCCCCTCCCCTCTGCCCTCCCCTCCCTTGACCTCTACCCTCCTCTCCCCTCTACCCTACTCTCACCTCTCCCTCTCCTCTCCCCGGCTTGTAGTGTAGTTTACCCCTCATTCACAGCCAACACAGCTAGCTTCCTGAAACCCATGGCTGTTTACACAGCATTCCTCCTCTATTGACAGTGTTGTCCAGCACTCTGGTGCAGCTCGCTACAAACAGCTGTTCAGCTAAGAGTGAGTGGGCTGCTGTAAACCACACAGTGCTCTCATGAAGCTCCCAGCTCTCCCGATAACTGCTGCGTGTGCTGGCACGGCTGGTACTGTTACCGCAGCACAGCGCACTGCCTCACACGCACACACACACACACACACACACACACACACACACACTACACCCCCCCCCCCCCCCCCTTTAACACACATACACACAGGTGTGCTAGATTAGGTTTGGAGAGCCCTGATCTTGAAGATAATGGAACAAGGCCACTGTCTCCACACTGAGTCAACAGAGTCGGACAGTCAAGTTATTACAGTAACAGAGTGGGTCAGGGACATGCAGACCATACTACACTATGAATAGTCTCCTCGTGTGGGAGTTATCTCCCCCTCCGTGTATTCAACCGCCCTTTTCCTCCTCCTCATCACACACACATGCGCACACAGCACACGTACAGACACACACAGCACACGTACAGACACACACAGCACACTGCCTCACACACACACTACGCCCTCCCCCTTTAACACACACACACACACACACACACCACCCCCCCTTAACACACACGCGCACACACACACACACACACACAAGCAAATACACACAGCTGGTTGCTGGGTCAGGAGGAGAGGAGGAAAACTGAGAGAAAGGCCACCATCACCCTGAGTAGCAACAGGGACAGGAGACACCTCATTAATCACAATACAATGGCTCGTGTCTGGGGGGGCATGGGAATATTGTAGGGGCCTGTTTGTGTGTAAGCATGTTTACATATTTATGTGAGGGAGTGCTCGCATGTGTGAGTGAGTGTGTGTGTGTGTGTGCGACACCTTGCATGCATGTGTTTGTGCTCTTGGGTTGTGTGTGTGTGTGTGTGTAACAATAACTCTCATACTGTAAAAGGTTGATGTGCAGCAAGTGGGACGGAGTCAGGCGCAGGACACCGAGGATGAGTAATAACGGACTTTTACTCAAGACGACAACAAAATAAATTCCACGCAGTGAAAACAATCCAGTTTACAAAATAGTAGCGACAGCTAAACACAGAACAAACATGCACAAAACCATGTGGGAACCAGAGGCTTAAACAGGGAATAACTAATAATGTCATGGAAACCAGGTGGGAACCAGAGGCTTAAATTGGGAATAACTAATAATGTCATGGAAACCAGGTGTGTACAATAAAGACAAAACAAATGGACAATAAAACGTAGATCGGTGGCGGCTAGAAAACCGGTGACATCGACCGCCGAACGCCGCCCGAACTAGGAGAGGCACCAACTTCGGTGGAAGTCGTGACAGTACCCCCCCTTGACGCGCTGCTGCAGCACGCCGACACCGGCCTCGGGGACGACCCGGAGGACGAGGTGCAGGACGATCCGGGTGGAGAGGATGAAATTCCAGCAGTAACGAAGGGTCTAGGATGTCCTCCACCGGCACCCAGCATCTCTCCTCCGGACTCTACCCCTCCCACTCCACGAGGTACTGAAGGGGGCGGAGGAACCTCCCGCACCTCAGACTCCTGGAGTGGACCAGCCATCACCGGCCTGAGGAGAGACACATGAAATGAGGGGTTAATACGGTAATCAGGGGGAGCTGTAACCTATAACATACCTCGTTCAGTCTCCTTAGGACTTTAAATGGCCCCACAAACTGCGGACCCAGCTTCCGGCAGGGCAGGCGAAGGGGCAGGTTTCGGGTCGAGAGCCAGACCCGGTCGGCGCTCGCCTTCTGCCGCTGGCCCGTTGCAGGCGCACATGTGCAGCGTCCCATGTCTCCTCCGACCGCTGAAACCATTCATCCACCGCAGGTGGTGCCAGGACCAAATGATTGGTTAGTGGAGGAGTGGCGAAGGGAGTTTTGGGCCATCTCTGCCCAAGGGATGAAAGCCGCCCACTCCCCCGGCCGGTCCTGGCAATAGGACCGCAGAAACCTACCCACATCCTGGTTAACTCTCTCCACCTGCCCGTTACTCTCGGGGTGAAAACCTGATGTGAGGCTGACCGAGACCCCCAGACGTTCCATAAACGCCCTCCAGACCCTAGACGTGAACTGGGGACCCCGATCAGAAACTATATCCTCAGGCACCCCGTAGTGCCGGAAGACGTGGGTGAACAGGGCCTCCACAGTCTGTAGAGTCGTAGGGAGACCGTGCAAAGGAAGGAGACGGCAGGACTAAGAAAACCGATCCACAACGACCAGGATCGTGGTGTTGCCTTGTGACGGAGGAAGATCCACGGCTGTTGTAGAACGGGTAGGGGTTGTAATTTCCCTCTGGGCAGGTGTCTAGGTGCCTTGCACTGGGCACACACCGAGCAGGAAGAAACATAAACCCTCCCGTCCTTAGCTAAAGTTGGCCACCAGTACTTCCCACTAAGACAGCGCACCGTCCTACCGATGCCAGGGTGACCAGAGGAGGGGGACGTGTGGACCAAATAGAGCAAACAGTCGCGGACCTGGCCTGGACTCTCCACCGTAGTAGCACCAATGGAAACACCTAGACACCTCCCTAAGCACTTACGTGACCATCCCTTGAGAGCCCTCTGTTGCCACGAAATAGTGGGGTCATGATAGGCCAACCAGGGAAGGCCCAACGCAGGAGAATCAATCAGGAAGAGACTAATTCTCTCCTCATGACCCTCCCTCCTGCATCAGGAACCCCTGGCACCTGGCAGCAGTTCCATCATATGCCCTTGGGAGCGAGAGCCAAATCACACTGGGTCCAGATGTACTGGCAAACACAAAAACAGTCAACAACTTCGGGAGTAGAGACCTTTAGAAAATGGCCTCTAGTGGTGAAAGTAAGAACTGCCGAAAATGCAGTCTCATAACCTGACTACACCGCTCGCGTCACGTGAGACGAGCGTCTGCGTTGCCAAGGGCTAAAATAGAAGTCATTCCTATTTCTGACAAAGATCGTGCTGCAAGTCCTGCAAGTACCCACGTGCCATCTCCTCATTGGTTATACCCACGTGGGTGATTGAAAGACAAACTGTTGCCAGTTGTCGTGGTAATACTATGAAAGTTTAGATGTCAATCACCATATAAGTTAAACAATGAAAAAGCCTGGAAGGAGGAGAGATGACAAGAAATGATTCGGTTGACCGTTTTTATGTGTTGATTAATTGTCGGAGTAGAGGACCTTGTGCATTTCAGGTAAAATAACAACCTAATGTTTATATCCGAGGACAAATTAGCTAGCAAGTGCAAGCTAAATTGCCATAAATGTTTCATGCTTTTCGACCTGTCCCCAAATTAATGTAATTGGTCCAGAGTTTGTTTTGATATTTTAACCTGCGTGTCGTGATCGCGTTTGGTGTAGAGAGATACAATTATTTTATGCACGATGGCGCACGCGCGCAGCCGGTTTGGGTTCCGTGTAAGGGGAGAAAAAATATTCTGTCAAGGAAAGAGATATTAAGACAAAAGAAACGAGTGTGTAAATGATAACACATTAGTGCAGAAAATGAAGAAATTGATATAAATTCTGGAAGTGAATGCTGGAATTAAATCAAATAAAGAAAAATACTATGCAAATGAGCAAAAGCTTTGTGCATTTAACAGGTACCGGGCGAACCTTATGAAGCATGAGGGTGTCCTAGAGCAGAACAACCTTATGAAGCATGAGGGTGTCCTAGAGCAGAACAACCTTATGAAGCATGAGGGTGTCCTAGAGCAGAACAACCTTATGAAGCATGAGGGTGTCCTAGAGCAGAACAACCTTATGAAGCATGAGGGTGTCCTAGAGCAGAACAACCTTATGAAACATGAGGGTGTCCTAGAGCAAAACAATATGTCCGTGTTCCTGAGAGACTCACCTTTCCATAGAGGGGTCATATTAGTGTGTAGCCCAAATTGTTCGGATGCTACAGACAGAAATTGGTATTGGAGTTCAGACGAGTTCCGTGTCGCATGTGGGGGTCGTAGGGCAAAACCATGTGTTCGTGAGAGTCTCGCCTTTCCATAGAGGACGCTACAGACATTTTCGTGAGGAAACCAATTTTCGGGATATCTCACGGTCTGACAAACAGTGCTGTTGCTCTGCCACCTTTCACTGGAGCTGCGAAAGGCCGATATCAGAGGATGCTGTGATTGAGATGCAGCCCATGCAAAAAAAGCTAATATCTCTAGTTTATACAGACATATTTCTAAGAGGAATATTGTATTATGCTAATTTAATTCCACAGCACTGTGGAAATTTACTCTAGAGGGTTAATGATATAGAAGCCTGTCTTAAATAGAAGCCTGTCTTTAATAAGTGTCTGTTGTGTTCAGTAATTGAAGCAAATAAACGCCTGCGCCATTTACACTTTACTACTTTAGTGATGTTGTTGTAGGAGGGCGAGGGAGAGCTTTGTACACATCTCTCTGTGTGGAGTACAGGTGATCTAGAATTGTTTTCCCTCTGGGTGCACATTTAACATGTTGATAGAAATTAGGTAGAACTGATTTAAATTACCACTTTGGGGTCCTTGCACGCCCAATTTTTCATTTTTTGATATGTTAAAAAAGTTTGAAATATCCAATAAATGTCATTCCACTTCATGATTGTGTCCCACTTGTTGTTGATTCTTCACAAAAAAATACAGTTTTATATCTTTATGTTTGAAGCCTGAAATGTGGCAAAAGGTCGCAAAGTTCAAGGGGGCCGAATACTTTCGCAAGGCACTGTAGCCTCACTACTGTATATAGCCTCACTACTGTTATAGCCTCACTACTGTATATAGCCTCACTACTGTATATAGCCTCACTACTGTATATAGCCTCACTACTGTTATAGCCTCACTACTGTATATAGCCTCACTACTGTATATAGCCTCACTACTGTATATAGCCTCACTACTGTATATAGCCTCACTACTGTATGTAGCCTCACTACTGTATATAGCCTCACTACTGTATATAGCCTCACTACTGTATATAGCCTCACTACTGTATATAGCCTCACTACTGTTATAGCCTCACTACTGTATATAGCCTCACTACTGTATATAGCCTCACTACTGTATATAGCCTCGCTACTGTTATTTTTCACTGTCTTTTTTTTACTGTTGTTTTTATTTCTTTACTTACCTATTGTTCACCTAGTACCTTTTTTTCACTATTGGTTAGAGTCTGTAAGTAAGCATTTCACTGAAGGTCTACATCTGTTGTATTCGGGGCACGTGACAAATAATCTTTGATTTGAAGTCAAGCTTAAATGAATTTATGTTTATTCACGCCAGCGGAGAGATTACAGACAAACAGCACTTCATGTTTAGTCAGAAGCTCTGACAAGGTATTTCCCCCTCAGCATATTTATACTATTGCTAGGAGTTACACAAAGATAGAAGGTGCATCCTTTCTCAGCAAAAGCGTTTGCTCCCAGAGACCGGCTGCAGGGGAGGAAAACACCTGGCAGCCACAGTTTGGGCGTTCAGCCAATATTTTCACTTCCGCTGAGTCGACCTTGTGAGAGCAAACTTCAGACACCCTGTCTGTCTACAACAGGCCCATTTCTAAGTATGCACCAGGTCAAACGTGTATAATAATTGAGATACAGTCAAATTCCACTACGATGCCATCCAGAGAATGCTAGGAGACAGTTGACTGATGCCAAAAAGACAATCACCACTTAACGCTGCCATGGTAACAGCACAGTAAATAGTAGCAGGGGGGACACTTCAGAACAAAGGCGGCAACAATACTCAACAATGCTGTTCATTAATTGTTGTAGTCTGATATTAAATCCATGACCTCAGCTGTGGAGGTAGCTAGAAAAACACAGTTTCCTTGATTCTCTCTCTCTCTCTCTCTCTCTCTCTCTCTCTGAGTATTTGCTCTACAGCAACAAACATGGGTTGAATTGTGGGAAATAGCACTGAGAAACAGATGAGATGAGTCAGCCAGGCGAGAGAGGAGGATCTGAGGCATGCTAGTGTCCTATTGCACACACCTGTTCATGCAGGGCCAGAGACAAAGAAGAGACTAGCACAGTCAGGCTACCCAATACCCTGAATACACACACACACACACACACACACACACACACACACACCCCCACACCTGTTCATGCAGGGACAGAGACAAAGAAGAGACGAGCACAGTCAGGCTACCCAATACCCTGAATACACACGTTCATGCAGGGCCAGAGACAAAGAAGAGACGAGCGCAGTCAGGCTACCCAATACCCTGAATACACACACACACACACACACACACACACACACACACACACACACACACACACACACACACACACACACACACACACACACACACACCTGTTCATGCAGGGACAGAGACAAAGTAGAGACTAGCACAGTCAGGCTACCCAATACCCTGAATACACACACTCACTCACACACAGAGGATATCTATTGGCTCTCTCCTTTCAAACCCCTCTGTCTGAGTTGTGTGAATGTGTGGGTCAAACTGCCAGTCATTCCAGGGTATAAAAGAGTCTGCCCAGCTGCCAAGCCTCCAGCGCCGGCTGCCAAGGCCCCTAAACACGTCCTCCACTGTGTGCGTGTGTGTGTGTATATCCTCCACTGTGTGTGTGTGTGTATATCCTCCACTGTGTGTGTGTGTGTATATCCTCCACTGTGTGTGTGTGTGTGTGTGTGTGTGTGTATCCTCCACTGTGTGTGTGTGTGTGTGTGTGTGTGTGTGTGTATCCTCCACTGTGTGTGTGTGTGTGTGTGTGTATCCTCCACTGTGTGTGTGTGTGTGTGTGTGTGTGTGTGTGTGTGTGTATCCTCCACTGTGTGACTCTCCATTTATATTCAGCATTATATAATATACTGACAGAACACTGAGTCATCCACTATGACTGACACCCTGACATGTCATCACAGTAAAAGCCCCTGGGCCACAAAGCACTTCTTTGATCAGACATTTTGGAGACATCTTTCATTTCCTTAAAACAAATCCACAGGGTTATAGTGATGGTGAAACTCAAAGCACAAACTGCACCTGGTGCAGAAGGTAAAGCCATGGTCATGTAACAGTGTTAATCCTGTCCCTCGCCCCGACCTGGGCTCCATCCAGGGACCCTCTGAACACACCCACCAAGCATCGTTACCCATCTCTCCACACAAGCCACAATCCTTACAGTTAAAGGGAAACAACTACTTCAAGGTCTCAGAGCGCATGACGTCACTGATTGAAACTCTAGTAGCACGCACCGCTAACTAGCTAGCCATTTGCAATGTATGTAATTGTACAGTCAAGGGGATTGTAGTTTGAGTGTAGAAAAAAAGGTTATGGGAGGGATTTCTATTCTAGCCCTAACACCCAATTCAGAGGAGTAGAGCGGGACAAAGAGACAGAGGTGATAAATAGAGAAGGGGAGAAGGGTTTTAGAGAGAGAAAGAGAGAGAATGTAACTTCAATTGTCTAATTCAGCTGTCTGATCCACACAGAGAATTCACTTAATGCCCTGTTTGGTCTCCATGGAGACCCTCCTGAGTGGGGAGTATTTTCTCTGGTCTGACTGCTCCCGTCAACTCATGACTGGTATTCATTTTAATACTGTTTACGTTCCTCTGGTCTGATCAGATCAACGGCAGAAACAAGGCTGTGGTCAAGATCACCTAGGACACAAAACCAGGCCAGTGTTTTCTTAACGTTCTCTTTAATTTGTCATTGATCCCTTTGTCCGTTCACATACAGGATCAATTCATGTCAATTCAGGGAGAGTCCAAGTATTATCTGCAGTGTTTTGGCTAACATGTCCTCTTTTCGTTCCCTATCACTGTCACGACCTGACCATAGAGAGCCCTTGTTTCTCTGTGGTGTAGTAGGTCAGGGCGTGACTAGGGGGTATTCTGGTGTAACATTTCTGTGTTCTAGTTTATATTTTCTATGTTGGTGTTTTGTATGGTTCCCAATTAGAGGCAGCTGGTAATAAAGAGGTAGCTGGTGTCTCTAATTGGGGATCATATTTAAGTAGATATTTTTACCACCTGTGATATTGTTTTGTGTTTGTGCATCAAGTAGTCACGTTTTGTTGTTCATTTATTGTTTTTGCTTAAGTTTCTCTCTGAAATAAATATGTGGAACTCAACATCCGCTGCGCCTTGGTCCCGTTCTTACGACAACCGTGACAATCACAGAATACCTCTTTTATATGGCCAATATGTCCTCTTCTCTTTCCCTATCAGAGTAACACGATCAGTCATATGTGAGAGAAACTTATATCTCAGTCTTCCTGGTTGACGATCTTGCAGGCATTCACCTTGAAAGTCCACTACCACGACGTTGAATGCATTGAAATGTAAACACACCAAACACCTGGGGGATAAGGCTTTGGCTCAGAGAGTCTAGTGGCTTAACGTTCATAAATACACCCACAGCTTCATATGTCTTAAACTGCCTGGGGCAGTTGTCCATAATGATAGCGCCTCTCCATCTCCACTTCCCCCCTCCTCGCTACCCCCCGGATTCCCACTTCCTTTGGTATCCAAACCACAGAGCCGGAGTACTGGGTTTAAGATGGCCTTTATCAGTGGTCTGTCCAATGGTATCGGCTTACAAGACAGCACTCTGTCCTCACACACATTCTGGAAGTTTTAATAGGTGATCAGAGCAGCTGCTGCAGACCCAGGGCTGATTTACTGCCTCTCGTAGGGGCTTAATGACTACAGGAGGCAGACGGCTCTTCAGACTTTGATGTTATATGATCAGGTGGCCCCCTTGGAAAACACACACACACGAAAGCACACACACGTGAATGTGCATGCACGTAAGCACACACGCACACACACACACACACATTATTTTCTTGGATCACTACTGTAAGTGGTGAAGTGAAAGTATTATTGGGTGTTCTGAATCTGTCCACCTGCCCCTCCCCCTTCCTAGAACAATACTCTCAGACATACTGCCCACCTGCCCCCCCCCCTTCCTAGAACAATACTCTCAGACATACTGCCCCTCCCCCTTCTTAGAACAATACTCTCAGCCATACTGCCCCTCCCCCTTCCTAGAACAATACTCTCAGACATACTGCCCACCTGCCCCCCCCCTTCCTAGAACAATACTCTCAGACATACTGCCCCTCCCCCTTCTTAGAACAATACTCTCAGCCATACTGCCCCTCCCCCTTCCTAGAACAATACTCTCAGACATACTGCCCCTCCCCCTTCCTAGAACAATACTCTCAGACATACTGCACTTTCAGCTCCTGCTAACATCCAAGACTACCATCACACTATCTCTGTAAGCACTGTACACACACACACACACACAACACTTGCATTTCTTAAAACAAGTTGACAGGTGGGGGATGCTCAGGGGAACACAAGCCTTATACGGCACAAAGGCTCCCGATAGGCTTAGCACTTCAGCACCGACCAATTGGAATAGTTACACAGGAGATTCTGCACTATTCACACCATGCCACCTCCCTCTCTGAGGTCAAGTGTCACCTTCTGTTTGCACTTCAAAGACATCAATATCCTCTTTCTCTCTGCACCCTGCATTACAGCTGGGCAAACAACAGAAGAACGCAATGATAATTGTTCAACTGAGTGAAAACCACAACAGTTACTGTACTGGCTTGAAATCTGGACAATGTAGCATCGGCCCCATTGTCCAATCCTCAGGCGATGGCTGCTGGACTGTTGTCCTGTTCTGCTCACCAACTAGGATGTAATCAAAAACAGACTGAACAATCAACTAAATGTATTTTATTGGGGGAAGAATGGATCTCAGTAGTGCATGAATTAGAGTGAAACAGGCACTGGGACCGTGAATGATGCTCTGCTAACAAACCCAAGCCAAGTCATGGTCTCTCAATGCCAGATTAGAGAATGCCAAGCACTTCCTTCTGTAAACAATCTAAAAGACAAGAGTGGGAAAATGACTAGAAGAGACCTACAGAAGGGCCTGATTGGTACATCTACTTCTCTTCTGTAAACACATTGACATCAGTTTGTCAGAGAAGTTAGGCTCAATGGGTGTGTGGGAAACAAGGAACACTTGTATCTACTTCTACACAGACAGACAGCCAGACAGGGGCTAGAGCTCACGATAGGGGTTGTCTAGGGGACCTGGGATGTGATACACAGCCCCCATATTAAAGACTTGGTTTGGGTGGCAGTAGTAACATCATTCAGACAGCAGTAGTAACATCATTCAGATGGCAGTAGTAACAATATTCAGATGGCAGTAGAAGTATCATTCAGATGGCAGTAGTAACAATATTCAGATGGCAGTAGAAGTATCATTCAGATGGCAGTAGAAGTATCATTCAGATGGCAGTAGAAGTATCATTCAGATGGCAGTAGAAGTATCATTCAGATGGCAGTAGAAGTATCATTCAGATGGCAGTAGAAGTATCATTCAGATGGCAGTAGTAACAATATTCAGATGGCAGTAGAAGTATCATTCAGATGGCAGTAGTAACAATATTCAGATGGCAGTAGAAGTATCATTCAGATGGCAGTAGAAGTATCATTCAGATGGCAGTAGAAGTATCATTCAGATGGCAGTAGTAACAATATTCAGATGGCAGTAGAAGTATCATTCAGATGGCAGTAGTAACAATATTCAGATGGCAGTAGAAGTATCATTCAGACGACAGTAGTAACATCATTCAGACGGCAGTAGTAACATCATTCAGATGGCAGTAGTAACATCATTCAGATGGCAGTAGTAACATCATTCAGATGGCAGTAGTAACATCATTCAGATGGCAGTAGTAACAATATTCAGATGGCAGTAGAAGTATCATTCAGATGGCAGTAGAAGTATCATTCAGATGGCAGTAGTAACAATATTCAGATGCCAGTAGAAGTATCATTCAGATGGCAGTAGTAACAATATTCAGATGGCAGTAGAAGTATCATTCAGACGACAGTAGTAACATCATTCAGACGGCAGTAGTAACATCATTCAGATGGCAGTAGTAACATCATTCAGATGGCAGTAGTAACATCATTCAGACGGCAGTAGTAACATCATTCAGACGGCAGTAGTAACATCATTCAGACGGCAGTAGTAACATCATTCAGACGGCAGTAGTAACATCATTCAGACGGCAGTAGTAACATCATTCAGATGGCAGTAGTAACATCATTCAGATGGCAGTAGTAACATCATTCAGACGTCAGTAGTAACAATATTCAGATGGCAGTAGAAGCATCATTCAGATGGCAGTAGTAGCATCATTCAGATGGCAGTAGATGTATCATTCAGATGGCAGTAGTAACATCATTCAGATGGCAGTAGAAGCATCATTCAGACGGCAGTAGTAACATCATTCAGACGGCAGTAGTAACATCATTCAGATGGCAGTAGTAACATCATTCAGATGGCAGTAGTAACAACATTCAGATGGCAGTAGTAACAACATTCAGACGTCAGTAGTAGCATCATTCAGATGGCAGTAGATGTATCATTCAGATGGCAGTAGTAACATCATTCAGACGGCAGTAGAAACATCATTCAGATGGCAGTAGTAACATCATTCAGATGGCAGTAGAAGTATCATTCAGACGGCAGTAGAAGCATCATTCAGATGGCAGTAGTAACATCATTCAGATGGCAGTAGAAGTATCATTCAGACAGCAGTAGTAACATCATTCAGACGGCAGTAGTAACATCATTCAGATGGCAGTAGTAACATCATTCAGATGGCAGTAGTAACAACATTCAGATGGCAGTAGTAACAACATTCAGACGTCAGTAGAAGCATCATTCAGATGGCAGTAATAACAACATTCAGATGGCAGTAGAAGCATCATTCAGATGGCAGTAATAACAACATTCAGATGGCTGTAGAAGCATCATTCAGATGGCAGTAGTAACATCATTCAGACGGCAGTAGAAACATCATTCAGATGGCAGTAGTAGCATCATTCAGATGGCAGTAGAAGCATCATTCAGATGGCAGTAGTAACATCATTCAGATGGCAGTAGTAGCATCATTCAGATGGCAGTAGAAGCATCATTCAGATGGCAGTAGAAGCATCATTCAGACGGCAGTAGTAACAATATTCAGATGGCAGTAGAAGCATCATTCAGATGGCAGTAGAAGCATCATTCAGATGGCAGTAGAAGCATCATTCAGATGGCAGTAGTAACATCATTCAGATGGCAGTAGTAACAATATTCAGATGGCAGTAGAAGCATCATTCAGATGGCAGTAGAAGCATCATTCAGATGGCAGTAGTAACATTCCCATTCACAGTAGATCAAGGCTCTACAAACTATAAAGGACAGGTACGATCCTCATGTTTGGGATGTTTTCCCCTGCTGTCCCGCTGCATGCTACTCTTCTGACCAGAGGCCTGCTAGAGGCCTGCTAACACAGTACCGCCGTGAAGTGGCTCGGGCGGTGATGTGGTGCAAGGACAACGACCTCATGCTCCACGTCTCATAAACCACAGAGACAGACAGACTACAGAATAAGAAAGACCCCCTCTGAGCCCGTCATAATCACTGACCAACCAATAACCCTGACAGATTCTTAACAATTCTAGAGAGGGTTGTGTCAAAAGCCTTAAATATCAGACTAGAGAGGGTTGTGTCGAAAGCCTCAAAGATCAGACTAGAGAGGGTTGTGTCGAAAGCCTCAAAGATCAGACTAGAGAGGGTTGTGTCGAAAGCCTCAAAGATCACTGGCTGAAACCTTCCCTCTATGAGCTCTCTGTACACCAAGCACACATCAACAACCCCTCCCATCCAGCCAATTACCTCATTCAGACCCTACCCTCTGGTAGGTGCTACAGGTCTTTGACCACCAAAACGGAACATTTTAAAAGCAGGAGAACCAGCACCATGTCTCTGTGACCTCCCTACAGGAGAACCAGCACCATTTCTCTGTAGCCTCCCTACCAGAGAACCAGCACCATTTCTCTGTGAACTCCATATAGGAGAACCAGCACCATGTCTCTATGACCTCCCTACAGGAGAACCAGCAACATGTCTCTGTGAACTGCATATAGGAGAACTAGCACCATGTCTCTGTGAATTGCATATAGGAGAACCAGCACCATGTCTCTGTGACCTCCCTACAGGAGAAACAGCACCATTTCTCTGTGACCTCCCTACAGGAGAAACAGCACCATGTCTCTGTGACCTCCCTACAGGAGAAACAGCACCATGTCTCTGTGACCTCCCTACAGGAGAAACAGCACCATGTCTCTGTGACCTCCCTACAGGAGAAACAGCACCATGTCTCTATGACCTCCCTACAGGAGAAACAGCACCATGTCTCTGTGACCCTACAGGAGAAACAGCACCATGTCTCTATGACCTCCCTACAGGAGAAACAGCACCATGTCTCTGTGACCCTACAGGAGAACCAGCATCACGTCTCTGTGACCTCCCTACAGGAGAAACAGCACCATGTCTCTGACCTCCCTACAGGAGAAACAGCACCATGTCTCTGTGACCTCCCTACAGTAGCACCAGCCTTGGAATCAGCATGGGAGGAGTAATACGCTGTATCACTGGACCACAGAGTATTTATTTAATTTGACAGTGTCTGGTTGTGGAAATACAGTTAAAGCCATGGAGGAGAAATGCAGTGGGAGCCAGCTATGTCCAGCCCCTGTAACATGGCAGCTGTCCTACATAAACCTCTGTGAATGCAGGGGAGCAAGACACACACATGACACACACACCTGCCAACACACCTGCCAGTGTAATTCATGTGGTCATTTTTCTTACATGAAAGAGACAGGCTTCTGTCAGAGCGGAGGGAGCCGCTGAGGCCACAGATGACCTTTCCTGTCTGTCGGAGCCGGTGAACAGAGAGGAGGGCAATAACAGGAGTGCTGCTGCTGCTGTCCCCCGAAGGCCTGTCTGGGCCCTAAAAGACCACCATTCTATCCAGACCTGGGTTCATATAGTATTGGGGTACTTTCAAATACTGTGAGCGTTCAATTGAGCCTGTCTGGAGTGCCAGTTTGCAGACACTATTCCAATGACCCAGAGTTGTCAGGAAAGCTCATTCAAGTGCAGCTAAAGTATTTGGAAGAAAACAAATACTATTTGAACCCAGGTTTGTCTCTATCTACACAGGGCTCCCACAATCATTCACAACCAGGTATTTAGATCCCAGAGGTTTTTACAACAACAAACTAGGAGTATGTTGTATTGTGCCATATGTCAGAGTTAATCGTTTGACCCTGAAAGTAAGTGAAATAACCTGCTCTGTTTGCATGACCGCTTTTGTCTTTACATCACAGGGGGCTGCTGAGGGGAGGACGGCTCATAATAATGTCTGGAATGGAGTGAATGGAATGGTATCAGACACATGGAACCCATGTGTTGGATGTGTTCCATACCGTTCCATTGATTCTATTCCAGACATTACTATGAGCACGTCTGTGCTTTTACACGCTAGACAGAAAAAAAAAGGTTTTAACAAGTTGCCGTACGATAAAAACAAATGACAGCTCGCAAAACAATTTGCTGTTACAACTTGGCATTAAAAGAGCTGACATTTACGGAGGCTAATTTAAATGACTGTCATTTAAACAGGTAGAGAGCATGAGTGGGTGGCTGAGTGAGTGAGTGAGTGAGTGAGTGAGAGTGTGTGAGTGAGTGAGTGAGTGAGAGTGAGTGAGTGTGTGAGTGTGTGAGTGAGTGAGTGTGAGTGAGTGAGTGAGTGAGTGTGTGAGTGTGTGAGTGTGTGAGTGTGAGTGAGTGTGAGTGTGAGTGAATTTGTGCGTGGGTCTAGGCTGGGCTGGGTGAGCCTTTAACAGGCTTGTGGGAGGGCTGTCCTGTAAATGAATGAACACCTTGGTTAATAGGGTCACAGACCACAGACATGCTAAGGAGGGAGAATCCCAGACAAAGACGCCCTTTTATTCCCATCTCCCAATGTTAGTGCAGTCGCGGAGATCACATGCAAGGTAAACGCTGCAGATGGCGTCTCAATCTAAAATGACCTTTAAATGTCAACCGCGCTACAACGTGGATCTTCCATGGTCCAGATTGAATCCTGGCCCTAAGTAACAGCACATCTCAATGTCTCCTCTGGTCCTGCCTGGTCTACAGGGGTGGCAGTTGGAGGGGCTACAAGCTTACAGATGGAAGAGGAGAGGAGGCATAGAATCTCTATTGTATTTCCTTTATTCCTGGCTTCCTACCTCCTCGCCTCCTTCTGAAAACCCATTGGATGAGAAGGTCAGAACATTGGATGATAAGTTCAGAGGTCCCTCCCTTCTGACCTTCTCATCCAATGGGTTTTGAATAGGTGGGTGGGTGGGGCATGAGGAAATGCAATTGAGATTCTCCCTATGAATATTCTGGGTCTCACATTCAAGGTGTCATTTACCTGAGAGAGAGAGAGAGAATTGAAGTGAATTGAATTGAGAGTGAGACAGATCAAGAGAGAGAGAGAGAGAGAGATCAAGACAAATAATGAATATAAGATTAAATGTGTAATGCACACAGGCTTCCAATCACAGTGGTTGGGTAACTCAGCAGGAGAGCGTGATGAAGAGAGGGGGGTTAAGGAGAGAAGAAAGACACTGTCCTCATTAGCTCATTGAGACCTTCATCTGCCAGCACTCTGGTCACACACCTCACAGTGCATTAGAGCATTCCAGAAGTCAACCATACAACGTTATAGTACCACACACACACACACTTACACACATATACACATGCACGCACACACACTCACACGTATGCATGCTCAAACACACACACGGATGCACTCACACAGTGGGGTACTCAGGGCAGCAAATAAAACAAACATGTCATTCCCAAACTCCAGCTTAATTCTGCTTTCAGACACTGATCCAGGATCAGACAGCAGTAACAAGTACTTTTTATACCTGCAAACTCGACAGACAGCAAAGTTACTATGAATCATAATTGATCAGCAGTTATGATATGTATTACTGTAGGAATGTAACATGCCTGTGGTCTGCCCCAAATGACACTCTTCACTTGAGTTGATCTCTGTGTTGATTGACAAACCAAGGGATATTGTTATACTGAATTCCCTTTAAAAGCATTTTAGACAGCAGGTATAGTGTACATGGAACTATGAATGAGGTACTGGTCATCAATAATATTCCTACATAGATCCAGGAGGAGTAATGCATTTGAGAGCAGATATCCCATTTGTCCATTGCTTTGTTTTATTAATTCACAGGTGATATTTATGGATGATTCTATCATTGTTTGGGGAATAAATAAGTTTAAATTAAATATTCAATGACATCAGCACATAATTGGAGCTGTTATCCAAACGTAAAATCCAATAGATAATTCACTCATCCTTTACCTCCTTTTCAGAGAAAATGTTGTTATTGATCAATGAACTCACCAAATTGTCTCAACGATCTCATACCCCACAAGGGGCCAAAGCCTCATGGATTTTCCTCAAAAGGATGGAAAACAATAAACAGCTAGTTGGGTGTGAAACTGTCTATGGATTGGTTGTTCATTCAATTCCCGCCCCTTTCAAAAGACTACAGTGGACCAAATTGATTTCACACACGTGTCAAACTCATTCCATAGAAGGCTGAATGTCTGTGGGTTTTTGCTCCTCCCTTGTACTTGATTGATTAATTAAGGTCACTAATTAGTAAGAAACTCCCCTCACCTGGTTGTCTAGGTCTTAATTGAAAGGAAAAAACAAAAACCCACAGACACTCGACCCTCGACCCTCCGTGGAATGAGTTGGACACCCGATTTAACCTATGATTTTATACAGCAGGGGCATACTCTGGAGAACTGCTAATACACTGGAGGTCTGGAGTACTGCTCATACACTGGAGTTCTGGAGTACTGCTCATACACTGGAGATCTGGAAGTCTAGAGTACTGCTCATACACTGGAGATCTGGAAGTCTAGAGTACTGCTCATACACTGGAGATCTGGAAGTCTAGAGTACTGCTCATACACTGGAGATCTGGAGTACTGCTCATACTCTGGAGGTCTGGAGTACTGCTCATACTCTGGAGGTCTGGAGTACTGCTCATACTCTGGAGGTCTAGAGTACTGCTCATACTCTGGAGGTCTGGAGTACTGCTCATACTCTGGAGGTCTGGAGTACTGCTCATACTCTGGAGGTCTGGAGTACTGCTCATACTCTGGAGGTCTGGAGTACTGCTCATACTCTGGAGGTCTGGAGTACTGCTCATACTCTGGAGGTCTGGAGTACTGCTCATACTCTGGAGGTCTGGAGTACTGCTCATACTCTGGAGGTCTGGAGTACTGCTCATACTCTGGAGGTCTGGAGTACTGCTCATACTCTGGAGGTCTGGAGTACTGCTCATACTCTGGAGGTCTGGAGTACTGCTCATACTCTGGAGGTCTGGAGTACTGCTCATACTCTGGAGGTCTGGAGTACTGCTCATACTCTGGAGGTCTGGAGTACTGCTCATACTCTGGAGGTCTGGAGTACTGCTCATACTCTGGAGGTCTGGAGTACTGCTCATACTCTGGAGGTCTGGAGTACTGCTCATACTCTGGAGGTCTGGAGTACTGCTCATACACTGGAGGTCTGGACTACTGCTGGTTCTGTTCTACCTAATCATTAATGGCACCCACCTGGTATCCCAGGTCTAAATCAATACCTGATTAGAGGGGAACAATGAAGAATAAAGCAGTGGAACTGGCTTCCAGTCCAGATATGAATATGAGGGCTACACAGTATCACTTCTACGTACATGCAGCCACCAAAAAAAAAACATATTAGACTAAGATCCCTAAGGGTTTAGATTAAACCACTGAGGTTCTTCCATGCTCAGTCAGCACCGTCTTCACTACCTGCATAGGTCATGTGACAGAATGTGAAAGCAGCACCTGCTCGCCTACCAGTGTAGGGCATGTGACAATGTCAAGACAGCACTGCCATCTAGTGGACATGTCATGTAAATCAGGGATCTCCAACAGCAGGCCAGGAGTCTGGTGCTACTTCCAGGACTAACCCTAGCGCTGGTCGATAGGATCATTAAATTACACCCATCTGGCGCCCCAGGTCTAGATAAATACTGAAAATAATCCCACCCAGTTGACCAGCGTTACCAATGCCAAAACAGGCGTCGGGTCTAGCGAGCTCTTTGGTTAACTCACCTGCTTCAGTCTGGGATTTAAATACTGCCATCAGGTGTTTTAGCACTGGTGTAGAACACACACCTGCAAAGCTTAATTACAAGACCCCTGATATAAAATTAGCTGTCCTCTCATGTTCACGTCATCACTGATGTGATTAGAACAGCTACTTCTGTTCATTAGCATGTACTCCTGTCAAAGACAGTGGGCTTTCAGTGTACATTATAGAAGTGGATGTCAGCTGGCCAGCACATCAGCACATCCCAAAGATCTGAGAGATGAAGACAAACGTGAGGTTCACCAAGAATTTAACAATGAGAAAACCATTTGATTTAACCTGCAGTGGGTTCCAGCCAATATACATTAAGTGTGTTTACAAATCACATCATTCCCTGAAATGATCAGTAAATTAAAAGTGACAAACGCATTCTGAACATATGACAAGACTTAATGTTGCAAATAGACGACACAGAGTAAGTATCACATTACAGTGAATGTTTATTCAGTGGCCCAGTAGCAGATGTTACATACAAGACTAATAGTAAGAAATACAACACAAGGCAGAATGTCACAACCCTAACACTGAGCCTACCCAGAAACCACCCTGTCACTCCCCCCCAGGACACCATGTAGAACTGAAACAATATGGCTTTATCTCTACCAGTTAGGATAGGTGGAAGTCACGTCTACTCATCTGATCATTTTAGAGCCAGGGGACAGGGGCAAGGTGTTGGCTTCTGGACAGGAGAGCCATCTGAAATAACAGACTCCCTGAAAGGAGTAACACGGAGGTTAAGAGTCAAGGCTTTAGAAACATTTGCGGTGGACGATAGACGGGCCAGATTCCTCGTATTCCTGCTTGGAAATCCACATCTGTTGGAAGGTGGAGAGAGAGGCCAGGATGGAACCGCCAATCCACACAGAGTATTTACGCTCGGGAGGGGCGATGATCTGGCAACAAGAGATTTGAACATATTCATTAGTAAAACAGGGAGATCTAAAGTTGTTTTAGTGCAGAATACAGTCATAAATTAGTTTTCTGATGAAAGTATTTGGGAAGCCAAAAAGAGCAAGAAAATAAAACAGGGCTAGTCGAGAGATGCCACACTGAATGCCCATGGGCTAAAAGTCACAATCACACGTGAATGCCCACCTTAATCTTCATAGTAGGAGGTGCCAAGCCACTGATCTCCTTCTGCATTCTATCAGCGATGCCAGGGAACATAGTGGTGCCACCTGAGAGAACAGTGTTGGCATACAGGTCTTTCCTGATGTCCACATCACACTTCATGATAGAGTTGTAGGTGGTCTCGTGCACTCCAGTGCTTTCCATGCCTACAAAAGCAAGCATGTACATCTCAATGGCAGCCCTAGGAACAGAAATTAACAGGCCTACAAGTACGGCTCTTTTAATGAGGTCAGTGAACACACAACTGGCAAGAACCTCAGAGCTCCAGAGGATTGTATAGTGGTGAATGACTGTCACTAAGCTGAGTAACATCGTCTAGACAAGAACATTTGTACATGTATTAAAGAGCCACTCCAGTGGCCAAATGGAACCTTTGTCCGCTGATTTATAAAAAATACATTTAAAACAAGCCAGAAAGTTGGGTGTTTAGTGCTTATGAATAATCATATCAATACGTAACTGAGGGGGCATCTTGTGTGACCTCTACCAAGAGGAAACATCATTTTCAGAGCCTCCAATTTAGTAGTGGATAAAAATGACGATTGTAGGACTAGAATTACTATAGTCGCCAACCATAGACAAATGGCTTTTAACAAAGACATTTTTAGCTGAAGTTCCCCTTCAAAAGATACTGAAAAACATCACCAATGAAGGACGGCTGGAACATGGTCTCAGGGCACCGGAAGCGCTCGTTGCCGATAGTGATGACCTGTCCATCAGGCAGCTCGTAGCTCTTCTCCAGAGAGGAACTGGAGGCAGAGGTCTTCATCTCCTGCTCAAAGTCCAGCGCCACGTAGGCCAGCTTCTCCTTGATGTCGCGCACAATCTCCCTCTCGGCCGTGGTGGTGAAGCTGTAGCCACGCTCAGTCAGGATCTTCATCAGGTAGTCCGTGAGGTCGCGTCCAGCCAGGTCCAGACGCAGGATGGCGTGGGGAAGAGCGTAGCCCTCGTAGATGGGCACCGTGTGGCTAACGCCATCCCCGGAATCCATCACGATTCCTGTGGTGCGACCAGATGCGTACAAAGAAAGCACGGCCTGGATACCTACATACATGGCTGGGCTGTTGAAGGTCTCAAACATGATCTGGGAGAAGAATAGAAGGTGGGAATTAGGACTGTGAGAGACTTTATAAAAAGGGGGTTTTAAACACATATTCTTAGCAGTATTTGTGAGGCCCACCACTAATCAATACCTACCCTCAGGCAAGGTGAACAGAGTAACCCTGATGTGAAACTGCTCTACATTCTGCTAGCGGATGAGTCTATGTAAAACCAATTTCTGGGTTTATTTACTACTGCCACAGTGTTTATTTGTAAAACACACTAATGCCCCCACTTACCTGGGTCATCTTCTCCCTGTTGGCTTTGGGGTTGAGTGGAGCCTCTGTGAGCAGGACGGGATGCTCTTCGGGGGCCACACGCAGCTCATTGTAGAAGGTGTGATGCCAGATCTTCTCCATGTCGTCCCAGTTGGTAACAATGCCGTGCTCGATGGGGTACTTCAGAGTCAGGATGCCCCTCTTGCTCTGGGCCTCATCTCCCACGTAGCTATCCTTCTGTCCCATGCCCACCATCACACCCTGGGGAAAGAGACACTACCGTTACACTTTGTCCCTGCACTACACAAACTCAAGTTACACTACAGAAGTTGTTTTCAAATGTTGGCTTGAGTTGCCTGTATGTTTCACATACACAGCGCAATCAATTTCTGAACTCATGAAATCCCAATCTTTAGTTTTAGGCTACCAATACATTATGCTTTTGTTAGTGGGTTTGGGGAGGGGTGTCCCTTTTTAATGAGGCCATTTCTGGCCAATATTTGTCCATTTAGTGGACCTCTTGGCTCAAGAGCACCCCCAGAAGGAAGAGGTCTGTTTAGCCTCTTCAAACTATCCCAAAGTCAAATATAGAGAACATTACCAAAGTAAGAGAACACACAATCAAACATCTTCAAACAAATCAATCAAACAAATTCCAAAATCATGGGTATTATCATGGGTATTAATATGGAGTTGGTCCCCTCCTTGGCTGCTATAATAGCCTCCACTCATCTGAGAAGGCGTTCCACTAGATGTTTGAACAACGCTGTGGGGAATTGCTTCCATTCAGCCACAAGAGCATTAGTGAAGTCAGGCACTGATGTTGAGCAACGAGGCCTGACTCGCAGTCGGTGTTCCACTTCATCACAAAAGTGTTCAATGGGGTTGAGGTCCGGGCTCTGTGCAGGCCAGTCAAGTTCTTCCATTCGATCCACAGACCATTTCTGTATAGACCTCGCTTTGTGCACAGGAGTATTGTCATGCTGAAACAGGAAATGGTCTTCACCCAAACTGTTACCACAAAGACAGGAGCACAGAATCATCCAGAATGTCATTGTACGCTGTAGCGTTAAGATTTCCCATTAAATGGAATTAAGAGGCCTAGCCTGAAACATGGAAAAACTGCCCCAGACCATTATTCCTCCACCAAACTTTGTAGTTGACACTACAGTCGGGCAGGTATCGTTCTCCTGGCCTCCGTCAAACTGCTTCCAGGGGCAGTTTGAAACTCGGTAGGGAGTGTTGACACCAAGGTCAGAACATTTTACATGCTTCAGTAGTCCCATTCTGTGAGCTTTGTGGCCTACCACTTCACAGCTGAGCTATTGTTGCTCCTAGATGTTCCCACTTCAATAACAGCACTTACAGTTGACCAGGACAGCTCTAGCAGGGCAGGAATTTGACAAACTGACTTGTTGGAAATGTGGCATTCTAGGACAGTGCCACATTGAAAGGCAGAGCTTTTCAGTAAGGCCCTTCTACTGACAACATGTGGATGAAACAGCCAAATCCACTAATTTGAAGGAGTGTCCACATATAGTTTGTGTATAAAAGGTATAGCCTATATTAAGTGAATCCGATATCCAAGAGGCCAGTATGGTTCCAACCTGATGTCTGGGTCTTCCAACAATGGAGGGGAAGACAGCACGAGGAGCATCATCTCCTGCAAAGCCAGCCTTGCACATGCCTGAACCATTGTCAACCACCAGTGCAGCAATATCATCTTCAGCCATTCTGGAAAAAAACAAATGAGGATTAATGAAGCAAGGCCTAAAAGCAAGAACAAAGCCATACCATTTTCTGGTGCAGGGTATATCGTCAATACAGACCACCAATTACTACAGTATAAATGAGACAAATTAGAGGTCCCCATTAGTAAGAGTAGACATAGTCAGCTGTAATTCGTAACAATTAGTTAACATGTTTAACCACCGATTTAAAGAGAACTAGTCTACTAGCAGACCTTGTAAAAACAGTGGCATTTAACCAAATACAATAATTTGGAACAAAGCAAATAATTCCAATCAGTCATTTATTCTTTCTCAATATATGGCTCCAATCCCAACAGCTCAAACACGTATTCACAGACAAATCCAAGCAAAGCTGTATTTCAAATCAAGTGATTTTAACCTTTGCTAGAACACATTTAGCGATACAACTCGACATTTCAGATTGGCTTTCTCAAACGTCGGGATAGTGGCGTTTACTTACCTGTCAGTTAGGATGCTTTCTCTTCAAGAATCCGGGAATGATTATGTCTTCAATGAAGTGTAGCATCCACATTTCAGCAGGAGACTATATACCTCCTTTTCTCCCCAACCGTGCCTCATCCTCCGCCTTCGCGTTCACCTGCTCACACCAAATATGGGCATTGTTTTCAAAAAAAGACACTGGATTGGATTGGGAGGTGTTTTACGGTGGAAGTGACCGACAGTTGTCATTCACATGGTAGAAGACATTAAAGAGATTGGAAGGTAACAGGTACATGTTGGGTTAGCCGAAAGGTTTTGGGTCATTTAAATTCTGTATAATTTGGAAATGTAAGCAACGTCGTTGAATGTGTTAGCAGGCTAACCCAATACCAAGTCAATCCACATTGTGGAAAAGACAACAAAGTAGAGGTCTGGGGAAAAGAGGTCTGGGGCGCTCATATTGTAGTGAGACAAAAGTAGCCGATAGTGCGCGATCAAATGTAATACCTCTATGTGCTCGATCCCTTCGTAATTTATGATCATGGCTTGATTGTTTTGTTTTGTTAAATAAATGTTTCCCAAACTATTATTTTGAAAGATCAGCTGCGTGTCATGCATCAGATCTGCGCACCCTGGACCAGAGTGTTGCATCGAAAGTTTGACGAGAGACAGGCATAGGTGGGCTATGCTGCCCTTCATAGTCTGTAGACATTAATCAAATACATATTAGACCATGTCAAATACGTGACCTGTGTTTAGTTATTCAGTACTTTACAATGCAACCTCAAAGCACCTAGTATACACAGAAAGCCTAATTCTGATCTGATTGGTCAAAATACCAAGAATTGGGCAAAATATCAGAATTGGGCTGCCTTTTGGTAAAAATCAGGTATAATTGCTCCCGAAATACAGGCTAGCAGAAGGCAATTCTTGTAAAAAAAAAAACTCAATGTGTGAGAGGCCTGTACTTGTCTGTGGGGCTTTAATTGGCTAACAGGCAGTAGTGGTGTGTAGGTAAAATCACTGGGGAAGTTAAACCTATGTGCTGTGATAATTGAGTTGTTTGCTCTATAACATGTTAGCTCATATGCCTTGCGACCGTGATATATGGGCCTAAGGTCGAGACAATAAGAAGACACAGTGGCTGAATAAATTCAACAACACCTTTGTTTCATCACAAAACCGGAGAGCAACCTCTGTCTGGTGAAGTCCTCAAAGCATATTGAATGTAACAAACAGTTACATGATCTACAGCATGGTCAAGTTAATGTTTCTGACATTTTCAGACTACTAAACAACTGTTGATTTAGAACCACAGAGTTGCCACAAGTTGCAAAGAAAACAGAAGCTGCCTTCACTATTCCAGCACCATTTCAACATCATCTAATCACCTATGCTTAGTCTAATACAGTGACAACTAAAATATACCAAAAACAATTTAGTCCAATCAATGTAAGCTAAATGTGATGTGGCTGTCCATGGTTCTGATTTCTCTCTCACTCCGTGTGTGTGTGTGTGTGTGCGCGCGCATTTGTGCACGTAGAAAAAAACATGTTGATTTGAAATTCCAATGCCATCCTCCTCTCTTTCATGTTGACGAAACAGTCTATGACTCTGTCATACAGTACACACTTAGTTTTTGTTTTCCTAGGCTACCTGGCTAAAATTCTTGCTCGCAAGCCTAACTTCCTTTCATGGGCAACGATGTGCCGCTAGTTAACATTAGCCTACTACAGAACATTAGCTACATATTGCACTTCCATCCTCTCAGGCCAGGGGCACAATGTATGAATTAATGGTTGGATCAAAATCGCCATTATAATCATTGGCCAGTACGGAGAATTAAGTAAAACCACAAGTCCAAATCCCTATCTCCATCCATGGGTAATTTAGGAAAGGGACAATTTTAGCTAGCTAGCTAGCAAACGGAGGAAAACAGCACAACAAGATACAATTCATGTCTCTGTCAATTATGTTTGACTTTTGATGGGAAATCCATACTGGATTCCATTTACACTTTTTTTGGGGTGTGCCAGGACCATTCACAGTTGAGCTCGCTCAGTTTAGCTCAACTCCGATTGGCTATTATTATTATTATTATTAATGATCAAGGGAGGCCAAATGCTTGCTGGCTTCCCTTGCATTCAATGCTACGGGCGGCAATAATGTTGACCAGACAGCATCAGATAGGAGATATGTTAGTAGGAGGAGATATGTTAGTAGGAGATATGTATCTTTAAAATGACTTATTTAAAGCGCCCAGCACGTCATCCTCGTTAACAGTTTAAAAAATGCTGTTTCGCTCGATCGGATGTTTTCTCCGGTGAGATTCGTTCAGCCTCTTGCGAACTGAAGGACGTTTATGTATTGTTTTATTGGTCAATGTTTTGGGAAAGCCTGACTTCCCTTGCTATCTATGAATACACGCTGCTAACAGCGGTAGTAAACTGCTCAACTAAGGGGCAATGCTGTTCAATCTACCACAGACCTGGCTACCTACCAGAAAGTCGTCACTGTAGTTACCACAGCCACAAAGTCCTAAACCCCGCCGATTTCTATAATTTTTATGATAGACAATTTAGATTTTGTGGCTGTGCTTTCTAGTGGAAACCCTACCACACAGCGCTCATCTTACCGCTGTCCCCCACCAACTCAGCAACAATGGTAGTTAATGCTGTTTTAGGTTTTCTGCTGTGTGCCTCTCCTCCATGTTCTGTGGTCAGTCCCTACATGGGACTTCATTTCCCAAGGGCTCATCAATGTGATGGGTTTCTGCAGTGATGTATTACAGCATGTTCATAGACATCCAACAATCTGTTGCTCCACGTATGGTGTGTGAGAGCTGGCGCTTTGTAGGCCTACTTGCTGAGCAATCATTGTACAATTTCTCCATCCCGGCCGTCACGGTTTTGGCATCTAGTCTGGTTTGTATTGCCTTACAGGACTTCTCTGCTGTCGCTTCCCTATCTCACTCTCTGACATTTTTTAAACTGTTAACGAGGATGACGTGCTGGGCGCTTTAAATAAGTCATTTTAAAGATACATATCTCTTACTAACATATCTCCTACTAACATATCTCCTCCTACTAACATATCTCCTCCTAACATATCTCCTCCTAACATATCTCCTCCTAACATATCTCCTACTAACATATCTCCTCCTAACATATCTCCTACTAACATATCTCCTCCTACTAACATATCTCCTTCTAACATATCTCCCACTAACATATCTCCACTAACATATCTCCTACTAACATATCTCCTCCTAACATATCTCCTACTAACATATCTCCTACTAACATTTCTCCTCCTACTAACATATCTCCACTAACATATCTCCTACTAACATATCTCCTACTAACATATCTCCACTAACATATCTCCTACTAACATATCTCCTACTAACATATCTCCTACTAACATATCTCCACTAACATATCTCCTACTAACATATCTCCACTAACATATCTCCTACTAACATATCTCCTACTAACATATCTCCACTAACATATCTCCTACTAACATATCTCCTACTAACATATCTCCTACTAACATATCTCCACTAACATATCTCCTACTAACATATCTCCACTAACATATCTCCTACTAACATATCTCCTACTAACATATCTCCACTAACATATCTCCTACTAACATATCTCCTCCTAACATATCTCCTACTAACATATCTCCTACTAACATATCTCCACTAACATATCTCCTACTAACATATCTCCACTAACATATCTCCTACTAACATATCTCCACTAACATATCTCCTACTAACATATCTCCTACTAACATATCTCCTACTAACATATCTCCTCCTAACATATCTCCTACTAACATATCTCCTACTAACATATCTCCACTAACATATCTCCTACTAACATATCTCCACTAACATATCTCCTACTAACATATCTCCTACTAACATATCTCCACTAACATATCTCCACTAACATATCTCCTACTAACATATCTCCACTAACATATCTCCTACTAACATATCTCCACTAACATATCTCCTACTAACATATCTCCACTAACATATCTCCTACTAACATATCTCCTACTAACATATCTCCTACTAACATATCTCCACTAACATATCTCCTACTAACATATCTCCTCCTACTAACATGAAAGCATTTTAGACAGCAGGTATAGTGTACATGAAACTATGAATGAGGTACTGGTCATCAATAATATTCCTACATAGATCCAGGAGGAGTAATGCATTTGAGAGCAGATATGACATTTGTCCATTGCTTTGTTTTATTAATTCACAGGTGATATTTATGGATGATTCTATCATTGTTTGGGGAATAAATAAGTTTAAATTAAATATTCAATGACATCAGCACATAATTGGAGCTGTTATGCAAATGTCGAATCCAATAGATAATTCACTCATCCTTTACCTCCTTTTCAGAGAAGATGTTGTTATTGATCAACGATCTCATACCCCACAAGGGGCCAAAGCCTCATGGATTTTCCTCAAAAGGATGGAAAACAGTAAACAGCTAGTTGGGTGTGAAACTGTCACTAATTAGTAAGGAACTCCCCTCACCTGGTTGTCTAGGTCTTATTGGAAAAAACAAAAACCCACAGACACTCGACCCTCCGTGGAATGAGTTTGACACCCGATTTAACCTATGATTCTATACAGCAGGGGCATACTCTGGAGAACTGCTCATACACTGGAGATCTGGAGGTCTGGAGTACTGCTCATACACTGGAGATCTGGAGGTCTGGAGTACTGCTCATACACTGGAGGTCTGGAGTACTGCTCATACACTGGAGGTCTGGAGTACTGCTCATACACTGGAGATCTGGAGTACTGCTCATACACTGGAGGTCTGGAGTACTGCTCATACACTGGAGGTCTGGAGTACTGCTCATACACTGGAGGTCTGGAGTACTGCTCATACACTGGAGATCTGGAGTACTGCTCATACACTGGAGATCTGGAGTACTGCTCATTTATTATTATTTTTTATTTCACCTTTATTTAACCAGGTAGGCAAGTTGAGAACAAGTTCTCATTTACGATTGCGACCTGGCCAAGAAAAAGCAAAGCAGTTTGACACATACAACGACACAGAGTTACACATGGAGTAAAACAAACATACAGTCAATAATACAGTAGAAACAAGTGTGAGCAAATGAGGTGAGATAAGGGAGGTAAAGGCAAAAAAAAGGCCATGGTGGCGAAGTAAATACAATATAGCAAGTAAAACACTGGAATGGTAGATTTGCAGTGGAAGAATGTGCAAAGGAGCAAAATAAATAAATAAATACAGTAGGGAAAGAGGTGGTTGTTTGGGCTAAATTATAGGTGGGCCATGTACAGGTGCAGTAATCTGTGAGCTGCTCTGACAGCTGGTGCTTAAAGCTAGTAAGGGAGATAAGTGCTTCCAGTTTCAGAGATTTTTGTAGTTCGTTCCAGTCATTGGCAGCAGAGAACTGGAAGGAGAGGCGGCCAAAGAAAGAATTGGTTTTGGGGGTGACCAGAGAGATATACCTGCTGGAGCGTGTGCTACAGGTGGGAGATGCAATGGTGACCAGCGAGCTGAGATAAGGGGGGACTTTACCTAGCAGGGTCTTGTAGATGACATGGAGCCAGTGGGTTTGGCGACGAGTATGAAGCGAGGGCCAGCCAACGAGAGCGTACAGGTCGTAATGGTGGGTAGTGTATAGGGCTTTGGTGACAAAAACGGATGGCAGTGTGTTAAACTGCATCCAATTAGTTGAGTAGGGTATTGGAGGCTATTTTGTAAATGACATCGCCGAAGTCGAGGATTGGTAGGATGGTCAGTTTTACAAGGGTATGTTGGGCAGCATGAGTGAAGGATGCTTTGTTGCGAGATAGGAAGCCAATTCTAGATTTAACTTTGGATTGGAGATGTTTGATGTGGGTCTGGAAGGAGAGTTTACAGTCTAACCAGACACCTAGGTATTTGTAGTTGTCCACGTATTCTAAGTCAGAGCCGTCCAGAGTAGTGATGTTGGTCAGGCGGGCAGGTGCAGGCAGCGATCGGTTGAAGAGCATGCATTTAGTTTTCCTTGTATTTAAGAGCAATTGGAGGCCACAGAAGGAGAGTTGTATGGCATTGAAGCTTGCCTGGAGGGTTGTTAACAGTGTCCAAAGAAGGGCCAGAAGTATACAGAATGGTGTCATCTGCGTAGAGGTGGATCAGAGACTCACCAGCAGCAAGAGCGACATCATTGATGTATACAGAGAAGAGAGTCGGTCCAAGAATTGAACCCTGTGGCACCCCCATAGAGACTGCCAGAGGTCCGGACAGCAGACCCTCCGATTTGACACACTTAACTCTATCGGAGAAGTAGTTGGTGAACCAGGCGAGGCAATCATTTGAGAAACCAAGGCTTGTCGAGTCTGCCGATGAGGATGTGGTGATTGACAGAGTTGAAAGCCCTGGCCAGATCATTGAATACGGCTGCACAGTAATGTTTCTTATCGATGGCGGTTAAGATATCGTTTAGGACCTTGAGCGTGGCTGAGGTGCACCCATGACCAGCTCTGAAACCAGATTGCATAGCAGAGAGGGTATGGTGAGATTTAAAATGGTCGGTAATCTGTTGTCTTGGCTTTCGAAGATCTTAGAAAGGCAGTGTAGGATAGATATGTCTGTAGCAGTTTGAGTCAAGAGTGTCCCCCCCCTTTGAAGAGGGGGATGACCGCAGCTGCTTTCCAATCTTTAGGAATCTCAGACGACACGAAAGAGGATGAACAGGCTAGTAATAGGGGTGGCAACAATTTTGGCAGATAATTTTAGAAAGGGTCCAGATTGTCTAGCCCGGCTGATTTGTAGGTCCAGATTTTGCAGCTCTTTCAGAACATCAGCTGACTGGATTTGGGAGAAGGAGAAATACACTGGAGGTCTGGAGTACAGCTCGTACACTGGAGGTCTGGACTACTGCTGGTTTTCTGTTCTACGTAATCATTAATGGCACCTACCTGGTATCCCACGTCTAAATCAATACCTGATTAGAGGGGAACAATGAAAAATAAAGCAGTGGAACTGGCTTCCAGTCCAGATAATATGAGGGCTATACAGTATCAGTTCTAGGTACATGCAGCCACCAAAGAAAAACCTAAGATCCCTAAGGATTTAGATTAAACCACTGAGGTTCTCCCATGCTCAGTCAGCACCGTCTTCACTACCAGTGTAGGTCATGTGACAGAATGTGAAAGTAGCACCTGCTCCCCTAGTGTAGGGCATGTGAAGACAGCACTGCCATCTAGTGCACATATGTAAATCAGGGATCTCCAACTGCTGGCCTGGAGTCTGGTGCTACTTCCAGGACTAACCCTAGCGCTGTTCAATAGGATCATTAAATTACACCCATCTGGTGCCCCAGGTCTAGATAAATACTGAAAATAATCAGTGAACCTGACCCAGTTGCCCAGCGTTACCTATGCCAAAACAGGCGTCGGGTCTAGCGAGCTCTTTGGTAAACTCACCTGCTTCAGTCTGGGATTTAAATACTGTCAGGTGTTTTAGCACTGGTATAGAACACACACCTGCAAAGCTTTTCATGACAAGACCACCCTGATATAAAATTAGCTGTCCTCGTCATCACTGATGCGATTAGAACAGCTACTTCCGTTCATTAGCATGTACTCCTGTCAAAGACAGTGGGCTTTCAGTGTACATTATAGAAGTGGCTTCTTCACCTTGCCTTCATCTATACAGATGACAGAATGTCAGCTGGCCAGCACATCCCAAAGATCTGAGAGATGAAGCCATAGACGTGAGGTTCACCAAGAGAATTTAACATTGAGAAAATTATTTGATTTAACCTGCAGTGGGTTCCAGCCAATGACAAATACATTAAGTGTGTTTCCAAATCAGATTATTCCCTGAAATGATCAGTAAATTAAAAGTGACAAACGCATTCTGAACATATGACAAGACTTAATGTTGCAAATAGACGACACAGAGTAAGTATCACATTACAGTGAATGTTTATTCAGTGGCCCAGTAGCAGATGTTACATACAAGACTAATAGTAAGAAATACAACACAAGGCAGAATGTCACAACCCTAACACTGAGCCTACCCAGAAACCACCCTGTCACTCCCCCCCAGGACACCATGTAGAACTGAAACAATATGGCTTTCTCTCTACCAGTTAGGATAGGTGGAAGTCACGTCTACTCATCTGATCATTTTAGAGCCACACAAATGCTTAGGGAACAGGGGCAAGGTGTTGGCTTCTGGACAGGAGAGCCATCTGAAATAACAGACTCCCTGAAAGGAGTAACACGGAGGTTAAGAGTCAAGGCTTTAGAAACATTTGCGGTGGACGATAGACGGGCCGGATTCCTCGTATTCCTGCTTGGAAATCCACATCTGTTGGAAGGTTGAGAGAGAGGCCAGGATGGAACCGCCAATCCACACAGAGTATTTACGCTCGGGAGGGGCGATGATCTGGCAACAAGAGATTTGAACATATTCATTAGTAAAACAGGGAGATCTAAAGTTGTTTTAGTGCAGAATACAGTCATAAATCAGATTTCTGATGAAAGTATTTGGGAAGCCACAAAGACAGAGAAAATAAAATAAGGCTAGTCGAGAGATGCCACACTGAATGCCCATGGGCTAAAAGTCACAGAATCACACGTGAATGCCCACCTTAATCTTCATAGTAGGAGGTGCCAAGCCACTGATCTCCTTCTGCATTCTATCAGCGATGCCAGGGAACATAGTGGTGCCACCTGAGAGAACAGTGTTGGCATACAGGTCTTTCCTGATGTCCACATCACACTTCATGATAGAGTTGTAGGTGGTCTCGTGCACTCCAGTGCTTTCCATGCCTACAAAAGCAAGCATGTACATGTCAATGGCAGCCCTAGGAACAGAAATTAACAGGCCTACAAGTACGGCTCTTTTAATGAGGTCAGTGAACACGCAACTGGCAAGAACCTCAGAGCTCCAGAGGATTGTATAGTGGTGAATGACTGTCACTAAGCTGAGTAACATCGTCTAGACAAGAACATTTGTACATGTATTAAAGAGCCACTCCACTGGACAAATGGAACCTTTGTCCGCTGATTTATAATAAATACATTTAAAACAAGCCAGAAAGTTGGGTGTTTAGTGCTTATGAATAATCATATCAATACGTAACTGAGGGGGCATCTTGTGTGACCTCTCCCAAGAGGAAACATCATTTTCAGAGCCTCCAATTTAGTAGTGGATAGAAACGACGATTTCAGGACTAGAATTACTATAGTCGCCAACCATAGACAAATGGCTTTTAACAAAGACATTTTTAGCTGAAGTTCCCCTTCAAAAGATACTGAAAAACATCTCACCAATGAAGGACGGCTGGAACATGGTCTCAGGGCACCGGAAGCGCTCGTTGCCGATAGTGATGACCTGTCCATCAGGCAGCTCGTAGCTCTTCTCCAGAGAGGAACTGGAGGCAGAGGTCTTCATCTCCTGCTCAAAGTCAAGCGCCACGTAGGCCAGCTTCTCCTTGATGTCGCGCACAATCTCCCTCTCGGCCGTGGTGGTGAAGCTGTAGCCACGCTCAGTCAGGATCTTCATCAGGTAGTCCGTGAGGTCGCGTCCGGCCAGGTCCAGACGCAGGATGGCGTGGGGAAGAGCGTAGCCCTCGTAGATGGGCACCGTGTGGCTAACGCCATCCCCGGAATCCATCACGATTCCTGTGGTGCGACCAGATGCGTACAAAGAAAGCACGGCCTGGATACCTACATACATGGCTGGGCTGTTGAAGGTCTCAAACATGATCTGGGAGAAGAATAGAAGGTGGGAATTAGGACTGTGAGAGACTTTATAAAAAGGGGGTTTTAAACACATATTCTTAGCAGTATTTGTGAGGCCCACCACTAATCAATACCTACCCTCAGGCAAGGTGAACAGAGTAACCCTGATGTGAAACTGCTCTACATTCTGCTAGTGGATGAGGAGTCTATGTAAATAAAATGGCTGGGTTTATTTACTACTGCCACAGTGTTTATTTGTAAAAAAACACTAATGCCACCACTTACCTGGGTCATCTTCTCCCTGTTGGCTTTGGGGTTGAGTGGGGCTTCTGTGAGCAGGACGGGATGCTCTTCGGGGGCCACACGCAGCTCATTGTAGAAGGTGTGATGCCAGATCTTCTCCATGTCGTCCCAGTTGGTAACAATGCCGTGCTCGATGGGGTACTTCAGAGTCAGGATGCCCCTCTTGCTCTGGGCCTCATCTCCCACGTAGCTGTCCTTCTGTCCCATGCCCACCATCACACCCTGGGGAAAGAGACACTACCGTTACACTTTGTCCCTGCACTACACAAACTCAAGTTACACTACAGAAGTTGTTTTCAAATGTTGGCTTGAGTTGCCTGTATGTTTCACAGACACAGCGCAATCAATTTCTTAACTCATGAAATCCCAATCTTTAGTTTTAGGCTACCAATACATTATGCTTTTGTTAGTGGGTTTGGGGAGGGGTGTCCCTTTCTTTTTAATGAGGCCATTTCTGGCCAATATTTGGCTATTTAGTGGACCTCTTGGCTCAAGAGCACCCCCAGAAGGAAGAGTTCTGTATAGCCTCTTCAAACTATCCCAAAGTCAAATATAGAGAAAGTTACCAAAAGTAGAGTGGACACATGCTCAAACCTCTAAATTCCAAAATCAGGGGTATTAATACAGAGTTGGTCCCCTCCTTTGCTGCTATAATAGCCGCCACTCATCTGAGAACACTTTTCACTAGATGTTTGAACAACGCTGTGGGGAATTGCTTCCATTCAGCCACAAGAGCATTAGTGAAGTCAGGCACTGATGTTGAGCAAATAGGCCTGACTCGCAGTCAGTGTTCCACTTCATCACAAAAGTGTTCGATGGGGTTGAGGTCCGGGCTCTGTGCAGGCCAGTCAAGCTCTTCCATACGATCCACAGACCATTTCTGTATGGGACCTCGCTTTGTGCACAGGAGTATTGGCATGCTGAAACAGGAAATGGTCTTCACACAAACTGTTGCCACAAAGACAAGAGCACAGAATCATCCAGACTGTCATTGTATGCTGTAGCGTTAAGATGTCCCATTAATGGAATTATGTGGCCTAGCCTGAAACGTGGAAAAACAGCCCCAGACCATTATTCCTCCACCAAACTTTAGTTGACACTACACAGTCGGGCAGGTATCGTTCTCCTGGCATCCGCCAAACCCAGAGTCATCTGTCGGACTGCAAGATGGTGAAGCACGAGTCAGCACTCAAGAGAACGCGTTTCCACTGCTCCAGAGTCTAATGGCAGTGAGCTTTACACCACTCCAGCCAACGCTTGGCGATGCGCATAGTGATCTTAGGCTTGTGTGCAGCTGCTTGGCCACAGAAACTCATTTCATTAAGCTCCAGATGAACAGTTCTTGTGCTGACGTTGCTTCCAGGGGCAGTTTGAAACTCGGTAGGGAGTGTTGCAACCAAGGTCAGACAATTTTTACATGCTTCAGCAGTCCCAGTCTGTGAGCTTTGTGGCCTACCACTTCACAGCTGAGATATTGTTGCTCCTAGATGTTTCCACTTCAATAACAGCACTTACAGTTGACCAGGGCAGCTCTAGCAGGGCAGGAATTTGACAAACTGACTTGGAAAGGTGTCATTCTAGGACAGTGCTACATTTAAAGTCAGAGCTTTTCAGTAAGGCCCTTCTGACATGTGGATGAAACAGCCAAAACCACTAATTTGAAGCAGTGTCCACATATAGTTTGTGTATAAAAGTATAGCCTATATTAAGTGAATCCGATATCCAAGAGGCCAGTATGGTTCCAACCTGATGTCTGGGTCTTCCAACAATGGAGGGGAAGACAGCACGGGGAGCATCATCTCCTGCAAAGCCAGCCTTGCACATGCCTGAACCATTGTCAACCACCAGTGCAGCAATATCATCTTCAGCCATTCTGGAAAAAAACAATTGAGGATTAATGAAGCAAGGCCTAAAAATCAAGAACAAAGTCATACCATTTTCTGGTGCAGGGTATATCATCAATACAGACCACCAATTACTACAGTATAAATGAGACAAATTAGAGGTCCTCATTAGTAAGAGTAGACACAGTCAGCTGTAATTCGTAACAATTAGTTAACATGTTTAACCACCGATTTAAAGAGCACTAGTCTACTAGCAGACCTTGTAAAAACAGTGGAATTGAATCATTGAATCAATCATTTGGAACAAAGCAAAGAATTCCAATCAGTCATTAATTTCTCAATATATGGCTCCGATCCCAACAGCTCAAACACGTATTCACAGACAAATCCAAGCAAAGCTGTATTTCAAATCAAGTGATTTATCCATAGTTAGAACACATTTAGCGATACAACTCGACATTTCAGATTGGCTTTCTCAAACGTCGGGATAGTGGCGTTTGCTTACCTGTCAGTTAGGATGCTTTCTCTTCAAGAATCCGGGAATGATTATGTCTTCAATGAAGTGTAGCATCCACATTTCAGCAGGAGACTGACTATATACCTCCTTTTCTCCCCAACCGTGCCTCATCCTCCGCCTTCGCGTTCACCTGCTCACACCAAATATGGGCATTGTTTTCAAAAAAAGACACCGGATTGGATTGGGAGGTGTTTTACGGTGGAAGTGACCGACAGTTGTCATTCACATGGTAGAAGACATTAAAGAGATTGGAAGGTAACAGGTACATGTTGGGTTAGCCGAAAGGTTTTGGGTCATTTAAATTCTGTATAATTTGGAAATGTAAGCAACGTCGTTGAATGTGTTAGCAGTCTAACCCAATACCAAGTCAACCCACCTTGTGGAAAAGACAACAAAGTAGAGGTCTGGGGAAAAGAGGTCTGGGGCGCTCATATTGTAGTGAGACAAAAGTAGCCGATAGTGCGCGATCAAATGTAATACCTCTATGTGCTCGATCCCTTCGTAATTTATGATCATGGCTTGATTGTTTTGTTTTGTTAAATAAATGTTTCCCAAACTATTATTTTGAAAGATCAGCTGCGTGTCATGCATCAGATCTGCGCACCCTGGACCAGAGTGTTGCATCGAAAGTTTGACGAGAGACAGGCATAGGTGGGCTATGCTGCCCTTCATAGTCTGTAGACATTAATCAAATACATATTAGACCATGTCAAATACGTGACATGTGTTTAGTTATTCAGTACTTTACAATGCAACCTCAAAGCACCTAGTATACACAGGCAGCCTAATTCTGATCTGATTGGTCAAAATACCAATAATTGGGCAAAATATCAGAATTGGGCTGCCTTTGGGTAAAAATCAGGTATAATTGCTCCCGAAATACAGGCTAGCAGAAGGCAATTCTTGTAAAAAAAAACTCAATGTGTGAGAGGCCTGTACTTGTCTGTGGGGCTTTAATTGGCTAACAGGCAGTAGTGGTGTGTAGGTAAAATCACTGGGGAAGTTAAACCTATGTGTTGTGATAATTGCGTTGTTTGCTCTATAACATGTTAGCTCATATGCCTTGCGACCGTGATATATGGGCGTAAGGTCGAGACAATAAGAAGACACAGTGGCTGAATAAATTCAACAACACCTTTGTTTCATCACAAAACCGGAGAGCAACCTCTGTCTGGTGGAGTCCACAAAGCACATTTCATGCTATATTCTGACGAAAGAATGCTTTATGGTTCATTACTAATGAGCAAACGGATGGATCACTGATATCTGAAACCATTTCCTTATATTAAGTATTTACTGGGTGGTTCGAGCCCTGAATGCTGATTGGCTGACAGCCATGGTATATCAGACCGTATACCACGGGTATGACAACACATGTATTTTTACTCCTCTAATAACGTTGGTATAGTTATAATAGCAGTAAGGCACCTCAGAGGTTAGTGATATACTGTATGGCCAATATACCGCGGCTAAGGGCTGTGTCCAGGCACTCTGCATTGTTAGCTGTTGTACAGTATACTGGCCATATAACACACCTCCTCAGGCTTTATTGCTTAATTAGAACATATTAAACATAGGTCTACATATCCCACAGGAGCTGTGTAGTAGAAACAGGAGATATTTATTCTGGTACAATTAACATATAACCTTTAACCTAAGGGGAAGAATCGGAAACTCTTTATCCAAGGGGTTATTTGTCACATAAATGGAAAGTTTTTGTGACAGAAGAATCTGTTTAGTAGTAAAGAGGATTAATGTCTGTGTACGTACTCTACTGGTCTTGCTGGAGACACTTTCACAGTTATAGTCAGTCTGTCATCAGAAAAAATGGATCTATATATCTGTGTCATATCCATGCAATAATTGAGGTTACCCATTTTAACTTCCTTTTCTAAAATGCAGATATTTTCCTGTGTATGACCACTAAGGGGCAATGCAGTTCAATCTACCACAGACCTGGCTACCTACCAGATGGTCGTCACTGTAGTTACCACAGCCACAAAGTCATAAACCCCGCCTATTTCTATCATTTTTACAGACAATTAGACAATTTTGACTTTGTGGCTGTGCTATCTAGTGGAAACCCTACCAGACAGCGCTCATCTTACCGCTGTCCCCCACCAACTCAGCAACAATGGTAGTTAATGCCGTTTTAGGTTTTCTGCTGTGTGCCTCTCCTCCATGTTCTGTGGTCAGTGACCACATGGGACTTCATTTCCCAAGAGCTCATCAATGAAATGTGTTTCTGCAGTGATGTATTACAGCTTGTTCATAGACATCCAACAATCTGTTGCTCCACGTATGGTGTTTGAGAGCTGACGCTTTGTAGGCCTACTTGCAGAGCAATCATTGTACAATTTCTCCATCCCGGCCGTCACGGTTTTGGCATCTAGTCTGGTTTGTATTGCCTTACAGGACTTCTCTGCTGTCGCTTCCCAATCTCATTCTCTGACATTTTTTTAAACTGTTAACGAGGATGACGTGCTGGGCGCTTTAAATAAGTCATTTTAAAGATACATATCTCCTACTAACATATCTCCTACTAAAATATCTCCTCCTAACATATCTCCTACTAACATATCTCCTCCTAACATATCTCCTACTAACATATCTCCTCCTACTAACATATCTCCTCTAACATATCTCCTACTAACATATCTCCTACTAACATATCTCCTCCTAACATATCTCCTACTAACATATCTCCTCCTACTAACATATCTCCTCTAACATATCTCCTACTAACATATCTCCTACTAACATATCTCCTACTAAGTCTGAGGTCCGGAGCGCTCTGGAGTAGGTTTTCATCAAGGATCTCTCTGTATTTAGCTCCATTAATATTTCCCTCGATCCTGCCTAGTCTCCCAGTCCCTGCCACTGAAAAACATCCCCACAGCATGATGCTGCAAGCACCATGCTTCACCGTACGGATGGTGCCAGGTTTGCTCCAGACGTGACGTTTGGCATTCAGGCCAAAGAGTTCAATCTTGGTTTCATCAGACCAGAGAATGTTCTTTCTCATGGTCTGAGAGTCCTTTAGGTGCCTTTTGACAAACTCCAGGAGGGCTGTCATGTACCTTTTACTGAGGAGTGCCTTCTGTCTGGCGACTATCATTATGGCCTGATTCTCCCATCTCCACAGAGGAACTCTGGAGCTCTCTCAGAGTGACCATCGAGTTCTTGGTCACCTCCCTGACCAAGGCCCTTCTCCCCCGATTGGTCAGTTTGGCCAGGCGGCCAGCTCTAGGAAGAGTCTTGGTGGTTCTTAACTTCTTCCATTTAAGAATGATAGAGGTCACTGTGTTCTTGGGGACCTTCAATGCTGCAGACATTTTTTGGTACCCTTCTCCAGATCTGTGCCTTGACACAATCCTGTCTCGGAGCTCTACGGACAATTCCTTCGACCTCAATATCTGCAATGTCTCTCATTATGAGACATTCAATCCTCCAGGGGTCTCTCATCATTATGAGTCATTCAGTCCTCCAGGGGTCTCCCATCATTATGAGACATTCAGTCCTACAGGGGTCCCCCATCATTATGAGACATTCAGTCCTACAGGGGTCTCTCATCATTATGAGACATTCAGTCCTACAGGGGTCTCTCATCATTATGAGACATTCAGTCCTCCAGGGGTCTCTCATCATTATGAGACATTCAGTCCTACAGGGGTCTCTCATCATTATGAGACATTCAGTCCTACATGGGTCACTAATCATTATGAGACATTCAGTCCTACAGGGGTCTCTCATCATTATGAGTCAGTCAGTCCTACATGGGTCTCTCATCATTATGAGACATTCAGTCCTCCAGGGGTCTCTCATCATTATGAGACATTCAGTCCTACAGGGGTCTCTCATCATTATGAGACATTCAGTCCTACAGGGGTCTCTCATCATTATGAGACATTCAGTCCTACAGGGGTCACTAATCATTATGAGACATTCAGTCCTCCAGGGGTCTCTCATCATTATGAGACATTCAGTCCTACAGGGGTCACTAATCATTATGAGACATTCAGTCCTCCAGGGGTCTCTCATCATTATGAGACATTCAGTCCTCCAGGGGTCTCTCATCATTATGAGACATTCAGTCCTACAGGGGTCTCTCATCATTATGAGACATTCAGTCCTCCAGGGGTCTCTCATCATTATGAGACATTCAGTCCTCCAGGTGTCTCTCATCATTATGAGACATTCAGTCCTCCAGGGGTCTCTCATCATTATGAGACATTCAGTCCTACAGGGGTCTCTCATCATTATGAGACATTCAGTCCTACAGGGGTCTCTCATCATTATGAGACATTCAGTCCTACAGGGGTCACTAATCATTATGAGACATTCAGTCCTCCAGGGGTCTCCCATCATTATGAGACATTCAGTCCTCCAGGGGTCTCTCATCATTATGAGACATTCAGTCCTACAGGGGTCTCTCATCATTATGAGACATTCAGTCCTACAGGGGTCTCTCATCATTATGAGACATTCAGTCCTACAGGGGTCTCTCATCATTATGAGACATTCAGTCCTACAGGGGTCTCTCATCATTATGAGTCATTCAGTCCTCCAGGGGTCTCCCATCATTATGAGTCATTCAGTCATCCAGGGGTCTCTCATCATTATGAGTCATTCAGTCCTACAGGGGTCTCCCATCATTATGAGACATTCAGTCCTCCAGGGGTCTCTCATCATTATGAGACATTCAGTCCTACATGGGTCACTAATCATTATGAGACATTCAGTCCTACAGGGGTCTCTCATCATTATGAGACATTCAGTCCTCCAGGGGTCTCTCATCATTATGAGACATTCAGTCCTACAGGGGTCATTCATCAGTATGAGACATTCAGTCCTACAGGGGTCTCCCATCATTATGAGACATTCAGTCCTCCAGGGGTCTCTCATCATTATGAGACATTCAGTCCTACAGGGGTCTCTCATCATTATGAGTCATTCAGTCCTACAGGGGTCACTAATCATTATGAGACATTCAGTCCTCCAGGGGTCTCTCATCATTATGAGACATTCAGTCCTACAGGGGTCTCTCATCATTATGAGACATTCAGTCCTACATGGGTCACTAATCATTATGAGACATTCAGTCCTACAGGGGTCTCTCATCATTATGAGTCAGTCAGTCCTCCAGGGGGCTCTCATCATTATGAGACATTCAGTCCTCCAGGGGTCTCTCATCATTATGAGACATTCAGTCCTACAGGGGTCTCTCATCATTATGAGACATTCAGTCCTACAGGGGTCTCTCATCATTATGAGACATTCAGTCCTCCAGGGGTCTCTCATCATTATGAGTCATTCAGTCCTCCAGGGGTCTCTCATCATTATGAGACATTCAGTCCTCCAGGGGTCTCTCATCATTATGAGACATTCAGTCCTACAGGGGTCTCTCATCATTATGAGACATTCAGTCCTACATGGGTCTCCCATCATTATGAGACATTCAGTCCCACATGGGTCTCTCATCATTATGAGACATTCAGTCCTACAGGGGTCTCCCATCATTATGAGACATTCAGTCCTACAGGGGTCTCTCATCATTATGAGTCAGTCAGTCCTCCAGGGGTCTCTCATCATTATGAGACATTCAGTCCTACAGGGGTCTCTCATCATTATGAGACATTCAGTCCTACAGGGGTCTCTCATCATTATGAGACATTCAGTCCTCCAGGGGTCTCTCATCATTATGAGACATTCAGTCCTACAGGGGTCTCTCATCATTATGAGACATTCAGTCCTACATGGGTCACTAATCATTATGAGACATTCAGTCCTACAGGGGTCTCTCATCATTATGAGTCAGTCAGTCCTACATGGGTCTCTCATCATTATGAGACATTCAGTCCTCCAGGGGTCTCTCATCATTATGAGACATTCAGTCCTACAGGGGTCTCTCATCATTATGAGACATTCAGTCCTACAGGGGTCTCTCATCATTATGAGACATTCAGTCCTACAGGGGTCACTAATCATTATGAGACATTCAGTCCTCCAGGGGTCTCTCATCATTATGAGACATTCAGTCCTCCAGGGGTCTCTCATCATTATGAGACATTCAGTCCTACAGGGGTCTCTCATCATTATGAGACATTCAGTCCTCCAGGGGTCTCTCATCATTATGAGACATTCAGTCCTCCAGGTGTCTCTCATCATTATGAGACATTCAGTCCTCCAGGGGTCTCTCATCATTATGAGACATTCAGTCCTACAGGGGTCTCTCATCATTATGAGACATTCAGTCCTACAGGGGTCTCTCATCATTATGAGACATTCAGTCCTACAGGGGTCACTAATCATTATGAGACATTCAGTCCTCCAGGGGTCTCCCATCATTATGAGACATTCAGTCCTCCAGGGGTCTCTCATCATTATGAGACATTCAGTCCTACAGGGGTCTCTCATCATTATGAGACATTCAGTCCTACAGGGGTCTCTCATCATTATGAGACATTCAGTCCTACAGGGGTCTCTCATCATTATGAGACATTCAGTCCTACAGGGGTCTCTCATCATTATGAGTCATTCAGTCCTCCAGGGGTCTCCCATCATTATGAGTCATTCAGTCATCCAGGGGTCTCTCATCATTATGAGTCATTCAGTCCTACAGGGGTCTCCCATCATTATGAGACATTCAGTCCTCCAGGGGTCTCTCATCATTATGAGACATTCAGTCCTACATGGGTCACTAATCATTATGAGACATTCAGTCCTACAGGGGTCTCTCATCATTATGAGACATTCAGTCCTCCAGGGGTCTCTCATCATTATGAGACATTCAGTCCTACAGGGGTCATTCATCATTATGAGACATTCAGTCCTACAGGGGTCTCCCATCATTATGAGACATTCAGTCCTCCAGGGGTCTCTCATCATTATGAGACATTCAGTCCTACAGGGGTCTCTCATCATTATGAGTCATTCAGTCCTACAGGGGTCACTAATCATTATGAGACATTCAGTCCTCCAGGGGTCTCTCATCATTATGAGACATTCAGTCCTACAGGGGTCTCTCATCATTATGAGACATTCAGTCCTACATGGGTCACTAATCATTATGAGACATTCAGTCCTACAGGGGTCTCTCATCATTATGAGTCAGTCAGTCCTCCAGGGGTCTCTCATCATTATGAGACATTCAGTCCTCCAGGGGTCTCTCATCATTATGAGACATTCAGTCCTACAGGGGTCTCTCATCATTATGAGACATTCAGTCCTACAGGGGTCTCTCATCATTATGAGACATTCAGTCCTCCAGGGGTCTCTCATCATTATGAGTCATTCAGTCCTCCAGGGGTCTCTCATCATTATGAGACATTCAGTCCTCCAGGGGTCTCTCATCATTATGAGACATTCAGTCCTACAGGGGTCTCTCATCATTATGAGACATTCAGTCCTACATGGGTCTCTCATCATTATGAGACATTCAGTCCCACATGGGTCTCTCATCATTATGAGACATTCAGTCCTACAGGGGTCTCCCATCATTATGAGACATTCAGTCCTACAGGGGTCTCTCATCATTATGAGTCAGTCAGTCCTCCAGGGGTCTCTCATCATTATGAGACATTCAGTCCTACAGGGGTCTCTCATCATTATGAGACATTCAGTCCTCCAGGGGTCTCTCATCATTATGAGTCATTCAGTCCTACATGGGTCACTCATCATTATGAGACATTCAGTCCTACAGGGGTCTCTCATCATTATGAGACATTCAGTCCTACAGGGGTCTCTCATCATTATGAGACATTCAGTCCTACAGGGGTCTCTCATAATTATGAGACATTCAGTCCTACAGGGGTCTCTCATCATTATGAGACATTCAGTCCTACAGGGGTCTCTCATCATTATGAGACATTCAGTCCTACAGGGGTCTCTCATCATTATGAGACATTCAGTCCTACAGGGGTCTCTCATCATTATGAGTCATTCAGTCCTACAGGGGTCACTAATCATTATGAGACATTCAGTCCTCCAGGGGTCTCTCATCATTATGAGACATTCAGTCCTACAGGGGTCTCTCATCATTATGAGACATTCAGTCCTACATGGGTCACTAATCATTATGAGACATTCAGTCCTACAGGGGTCTCTCATCATTATGAGTCAGTCAGTCCTCCAGGGGTCTCTCATCATTATGAGACATTCAGTCCTACAGGGGTCATTAATCATTATGAGACATTCAGTCCTACAGGGGTCTCTCATCATTATGAGACATTCAGTCCTACACGGGTCTCCCATCATTATGAGACATTCAGTCCTCCAGGGGTCTCTCATCATTATGAGACATTCAGTCCTACAGGCGTCTCTCATCATTATGAGACATTCAGTCCTACAGGGGTCTCTCATCATTATGAGACATTCAGTCCTCCAGGGGTCTCTCATCATCATGAGTCATTCAGTCCTCCAGGGGTCTCTCATCATTATGAGACATTCAGTCCTCCAGGGGTCTCTCATCATTATGAGACATTCAGTCCTACAGGGGTCTCTCATCATTATGAGACATTCAGTCCTACATGGGTCTCTCATCATTATGAGACATTCAGTCCTACATGGGTCTCTCATCATTATGAGACATTCAGTCCTACAGGGGTCTCCCATCATTATGAGACATTCAGTCCTACAGGGGTCTCTCATCATTATGAGTCAGTCAGTCCTCCAGGGGTCTCTCATCATTATGAGACATTCAGTCCTACAGGGGTCTCTCATCATTATGAGTCAGTCAGTCCTACATGGGTCACTCATCATTATGAGACATTCAGTCCTACAGGGGTCTCTCATCATTATGAGACATTCAGTCCTACAGGGGTCTCTCATAAATATGAGACATTCAGTCCTACAGGGGTCTCTCATCATTATGAGACATTCAGTCCTACATGGGTCACTAATCATTATGAGACATTCAGTCCTCCAGGGGTCTCTCATCATTATGAGACATTCAGTCCTACAGGGGTCACTAATCATTATGAGACATTCAGTCCTCCAGGGGTCTCTCATCATTATGAGACATTCAGTCCTACAGGGGTCTCTCATCATTATGAGACATTCAGTCCTCCAGGGGTCTCTCATCATTATGAGACATTCAGTCCTCCAGGGGTCTCTCATCATTATGAGACATTCAGTCCTACAGAGGTCACTAATCATTATGAGACATTCAGTCCTACAGGGGTCTCTCATCATTATGAGACATTCAGTCCTACAGGGGTCTCTCATCATTATGAGACATTCAGTCCTACAGGGGTCTCTCATCATTATGAGACATTCAGTCCTACAGGGGTCACTAATCATTATGAGACATTCAGTCCTCCAGGGGTCTCCCATCATTATGAGACATTCAGTCCTCCAGGGGTCTCTCATCATTATGAGACATTCAGTCCTACAGGGGTCTCTCATCATTATGAGACATTCAGTCCTACAGGGGTCTCTCATCATTATGAGTCATTCAGTCCTCCAGGGGACTCCCATCATTATGAGTCATTCAGTCCTCCAGGGGTCTCTCATCATTATGAGTCATTCAGTCCTACAGGGGTCTCCCATCATTATGAGACATTCAGTCCTCCAGGGGTCTCTCATCATTATGAGACATTCAGTCCTACATGGGTCACTAATCATTATGAGACATTCAGTCCTACAGGGGTCTCTCATCATTATGAGACATTCAGTCCTCCAGGGGTCTCTCATCATTATGAGACATTCAGTCCTACATGGGTCATTAATCATTATGAGACATTCAGTCCTACATGGGTCATTAATCATTATGAGACATTCAGTCCTCCAGGGGTCTCTCATCATTATGAGACATTCAGTCCTACAGGGGTCTCTCATCATTATGAGTCATTCAGTCCTACAGGGGTCACTAATCATTATGAGACATTCAGTCCTCCAGGGGTCTCTCATCATTATGAGACATTCAGTCCTACAGGGGTCTCTCATCATTATGAGACATTCAGTCCTACATGGGTCACTAATCATTATGAGACATTCAGTCCTACAGGGGTCTCTCATCATTATGAGTCAGTCAGTCCTCCAGGGGTCTCTCATCATTATGAGACATTCAGTCCTACAGGGGTCTCTCATCATTATGAGACATTCAGTCCTACAGGGGTCTCCCATCATTATGAGACATTCAGTCCTCCAGGGGTCTCTCATCATTATGAGACATTCAGTCCTACAGGGGTCTCTCATCATTATGAGACATTTAGTCCTACAGGGGTCTCTCATCATTATGAGACATTCAGTCCTCCAGGGGTCTCTCATCATTATGAGTCATTCAGTCCTCCAGGGGTCTCTCATCATTATGAGACATGCAGTCCTCCAGGGGTCTCTCATCATTATGAGACATTCAGTCCTACAGGGGTCTCTCATCATTATGAGACATTCAGTCCTACATGGGTCTCTCATCATTATGAGACATTCAGTCCTACATGGGTCTCTCATCATTATGAGACATTCAGTCCTACAGGGGTCTCCCATCATTATGAGACATTCAGTCCTACATGGGTCATTAATCATTATGAGACATTCAGTCCTACAGGGGTCTCCCATCATTATGAGACATTCAGTCCTCCAGGGGTCTCTCATCATTATGAGACATTCAGTCCTACAGGGGTCTCTCATCATTATGAGACATTCAGTCCTACAGGGGTCACTAATCATTATGAGACATTCAGTCCTCCAGGGGTCTCTCATCATTATGAGACATTCAGTCCTCCAGGGGTCTCTCATCATTATGAGACATTCAGTCCTACAGGGGTCTCTCATCATTATGAGACATTCAGTCCTACAGGGGTCTCTCATCATTATGAGACATTCAGTCCTACAGGGGTCTCTTATCATTATGAGACATTCAGTCACTAATCATTATGAGACATTCAGTCCTCCAGGGGTCTCTCATCATTATGAGACATTCAGTCCTCCAGGGGTCTCTCATCATTATGAGACATTCATTCCTCCAGGGGTCTCTCATCATTATGAGACATTCAGTCCTACAGGGGTCTCTCATCATTATGAGACATTCAGTCCTCCAGGGGTCTCCCATCATTATGAGACATTCAGTCCTACAGGGGTCTCTCATCATTATGAGACATTCAGTCCTCCAGGGGTCTCTCATCATTATGAGACATTCAGTCCTACATGGGTCTCTCATCATTATGAGACATTCAGTCCTACAGGGGTCTCTCATCATTATGAGACATTCAGTCCTACAGGGGTCTCTCATCATTATGAGACATTCAGTCCTACAGGGGTCTCTCATCATTATGAGTCATTCAGTCCTCCAGGGGTCTCTCATCATTATGAGACATTCAGTCCTACAGGGGTCTCTCATCATTATGAGTCATTCAGTCCTACAGGGGTCTCTCATCATTATGATACATTCAGTCCTCCAGGGGTCTCTCATCATTATGAGACATTCAGTCCTACAGGGGTCTCTCATCATTATGATACATTCAGTCCTACAGGGGTCTCTCATCATTATGAGACATTCAGTCCTACAGGGGTCTCTCATAATTATGAGACATTCAGTCCTACAGGGGTCTCTCATCATTATGAGACATTCAGTCCTACAGGGGTCTCTCATCATTATGAGACATTCAGTCCTACAGGGGTCTCTCATCATTATGAGACATTCAGTCCTCCAGGGGTCTCTCATCATTATGAGACATTCAGTCCTCCAGGGGTCTCTCATCATTATGAGACATTCAGTCCTACAGGGGTCTCTCATCATTATGAGTCATTCAGTCCTACAGGGGTCTCTCATCATTATGAGACATTCAGTCCTCCAGGGGTCTCTCATCATTATGAGACATTCAGTACTACAGGGGTCTCTCATAATTATGAGACATTCAGTCCTCCAGGGGTCTCTCATCATTATGAGACATTCAGGGGTTACTTTTTAATGGTACCTTCACAAACATATATTATGATAAATATAATTGAACCTTGTGTCTCATTATGGTAATTGGTGAAATAAGTACAGCCAGTTTTAATTGTAAAAATAATAATAAGCAGATAATGAGAAAAGACAACCAGTATTTACCTGGCTAAAAGAAAAGGAATATAATATCTATTATTTACAGGAAACACATTCAACAATTTTAGATGAAGTTTTGGTTTGTGGAAAATGGACTGGGGGGGGCAAAATATATTTCTCCCATGGGCAAAGAAATTCAAAAGGGATGATAATTAACAGTCACTTTGATCCAAATGTGCAAATTGTCCAAACAGATCCGCAAGGTACAGTGAAAAGTATTTAGTCAGCCACCAATTGTGCAAGTTCTCCCACTTAAAAAGATGAGAGAGGCCTGTAATTTTCATCATAGGTAAACTTCAACTATGACAGACAAAAAGAGAAAAAAAAGAAATCCAGAAAATCACATTGTAGGATTTTTAATGAATTTATTTGCAAATTATGGTGGAAAATAAGTATTTGGTCAATAACAAAAGTTTATCTCAATACTTTATTATATACCCTTTGTTGGCAATGACAGAGGTCAAACGTTTTCTGTAAGTCTTCACAAGGTTTTCACACACTGTTGCTGGTATTTTGGCCCATTCCTCCATGCAGTGATGTTTTGGGGCTGTTGCTGGGCAACACAGACTTTCAACTCCCTCCAAAGATTTTCTATGGGGTTGAGATCTGGAGACTGGCTAGGCCACTCCGGGACCTTGAAATGCTTCTTACGAAGCCACTCCTTCATTGCCCGGGCGGTGTGTTTGGGATCATTGTCATGCTGAAAGACCCAGCCACGTTTCATGCAGGATTTGAGTCCCTGTGTTACTGATGGCAGGCTTTGTTACTTTGGTCCCAGCTCTCTGCAGGTCATTCACTAGGTCCCCCCAAGTGGTTCTGGAATATTTTTATTTTATTTTTACCCAATTTCGTGGTGTCCAATTGTTGTAGTAGCTACTATCTTGTCTCATCGCTACAACTCCCGTACGGGCTCGGAAGAGACGAAGGTTGAAAGTCATGCGTCCTCCGATACACAACCCAACTGCTTCTTAACACAGCGCGCATCCAACCCGGAAGCCAGCCGCACCAATGTGCCGGAGGAAACACTGTGTACCTGGCAACCTTGGTTAGCGCGCACTGCGCCCGGCCCGCCACAGGAGTCGCTGGTGAGCGATGAGACAAGGACATCCCTACCGACCAAGCCCTCCCTAACCCGGACGACGCTAGGCCAATTGTGCGTCGCCCCATGGACCTCCCGGTCGCGGCCGGTTACGACAGAGCCTGGGCGCGAACCCAGAGTCTCTGATGGCACAGCTAGCGCTGCAGTACAGCCCCCTTAACCACTGCGCCACCCGGGAGGCCGGTTCTGGAATTTTTGCTCACCGCTCTTGTGATCATTTTGACCCCACGGGGTGAGATCTTGCTTGGAGCCCCAGATCAAGGGAGATTATCAGTGGTCTTGTATGTCTTCCATTTCCTAATAATTGCTCCCACAGTTGATTTCTTCAAACCAAGCTGCTTACCTATTGCAGATTCAGTCTTCCCAGCCTGGTGCAGGTCTACAATTTTGTTTCTGGTGTCCTTTGACAACTCTTTGGTCTTGGCCATAGTGGAGTTTGGAGTGTGACTGTTTGAGGTTGTGGACAGGTGTCTTTTATACTGATAACAAGTTCAAACAGGTGCCATTAATACAAGTAACGGGTGGAGGACAGAGGAGCCTCTTAAAGAAGAAGTTACAGGTCTGTGAGATCCAGAAATCTTGCTTGTTTGTAGGTGACCAAATACTTATTTTCCACCATAATTTGCAAAGAAAATCATTAAAAATCCTACAATGTGATTTTCTGGATTTGTTTTTTCATTTTGTCTGTCATAGTTGAAGTGTACCTATGATGAAAATTACAGGCCTCTCTCTTTTTTTTAAGTGGGAGAATTTGCACAATTGGTGGCTGACTAAATACTTTTTTGCCCCACTGTATATGAATGATTTTAAATCTGTTATTGGACCATAAACAGATATGTCTTATTAACCTCTACGATCCAAATAATGATGATCCAAACCTCTTTGAAAATATATATTAGAATGTATCAAGTCTACAAGCGACACTAGACTATTATTATGGTGGGAGATTTTAATACAGTTTTAAATACCTCTATGGACCGGAAAGGAAATCACACTACAAACTATCACCCTCAGGCACTTAAGGAAATCATGAATGTCATGGATATATTGGAATTAGTGGATATATGGAGACTTAAATACCCTGACCTAGTGAGATATACATGGCGGAGGCTTAATCAAGCTAGTCGTCTTGACTACTTTCTTATGTCATTCTCTCTGGCACCAAATGTTTAAAGTGCTGATAGGGGACAGAATGCGGTCGGACCATCACATAATTGGCTATATATTACTCTTACAGAATTTCCAATTTAATCACAGCCTACTGGATGATAACTTGTTTTTAACTGGGACAGAAGAATTTATAACAGACTTTTTCTAACATAACATAGGTACAGCAGATCCCCTTATTGTATGGGACCCTTTTAAATGTGCCTTTAGAGTCCATGCAATTCAGTACAATTTAGGTCAATAGAGTCAAAAGTGGTATATATAAAGATCCAGTCCATTTTAAAATTGGAGGCCTCATACACTTCAGTGTTGTGATGAAAAAATTCTAGCAAAATGCTGGGCTCATAGAATTAAAAAGGTTTTGTCAGATATTATTCATCCTAATCAGACAGGTTTTTTACATGGACGATACATTAGCGATAATTAAAGACAAGTACTGGAAACAATAGAATACTATGAAGTATCGGGGAGACCAGGCCTGGTTTTCATAGCTGATTTTGAAAAGGCTTTTGATGAAGTACGTTTATATATAAATGCCTGGAATATTTCAATTTTGGAGGATCTCTTATAAAATGGGTTAAGGTTATGTATAGTAACCCTAGGTGTAAAATAGTAAATAATGTATAACTCTCAGAAAGTTTTAATCTGTCAAAAGGAGTAAAACAAGGTTGTCCACTGTCAGCATATCTATTTATTATTGCCATCGAAATGTTAGCTGTTAAAATTAGATCAAACAATAATATTAAGGGATTAGAAATCCGTGGTTTAAAAACAAAGGTCTCATTGTCGGCTGATGATTCATGTTTTCTTTTAAAATCACAATTAGAATCCCTCCACAGCCTCATAGAGGATCTAGATGCGTATAGAATTAGAATCCCTCCACAGCCTCATAGAGGATCTAGATACTTATATAATTAGAATCCCTCCACAGCCTCATAGAGGATCTAGATGCTTATAGAATTAGAATCCCTCCACAGCCTCATAGAGGATCTAGATACTTATATAATTAGAATCCCTCCACAGCCTCATAGAGGATCTAGATGCTTATAGAATTAGAATCCCTCCACAGCCTCATAGAGGATCTAGATACTTATAGAATTAGAATCCCTCCACAGCCTCATAGAGGATCTAGATACTTATAGAATTAGAATCCCTCCACAGCCTCATAGAGGATCTAGATACTTATAGAATTAGAATCCCTCCACAGCCTCATAGAGGATCTAGATACTTATAGAATTAGAATCCCTCCACAGCCTCATAGAGGATCTAGATACTTATAGAATTAGAATCCCTCCACAGCCTCATAGAGGATCTAGATACTTATATAATTAGAATCCATCCACAGCCTCATAGAGGATCTAGATACTTATAGAATTAGAATCCCTCCACAGCCTCATAGAGGATCTAGATACTTATAGAATTAGAATCCATCCACAGCCTCATAGAGGATCTAGATACTTATATAATTAGAATCCATCCACAGCCTCATAGAGGATCTAGATACTTATAGAATTAGAATCCCTCCACAGCCTCATAGAGGATCTAGATACTTATAGAATTAGAATCCATCCACAGCCTCATAGAGGATCTAGATACTTATAGAATTAGAATCCCTCCACAGCCTCATAGAGGATCTAGATACTTATATAATTAGAATCCATCCACAGCCTCATAGAGGATCTAGCTACTTTTTCTAACCTCTCTGGATTAAAACCAAATTATGATCCATATTGGATCACAAAAAAATGCAACTTTTACAATACCGTGTAGTTTACCAATTAAATGGTCTGACTGGGATGTGTACATACTCGGTATACATATCCTGAAATAAATGATCTCACTCCAATAAGTTTTAATAGAAAGTTAGCAAAAATAGATAAGATCTATTGGCTACCATGGACAGGAAAATACCAGTTTATTTATGGAAAAATCACCCTGATTAACTCTTTAGTCATATCACAGTTTACCTATTTGCTTATGATTTTGCCTACACCTAGCAACCTGCTTTTAAAATGATTTAAACAAAAAATATGACATTTTATTTGGAATGGCAAGCCAGACAAAATTAAAATAGCCTATTTATATAATTGGGGTGGCAGGTAGCCTAGTGGTTAGAGTGTTGGACTAGTAACCGAAAGGTTGCAAGATCGAATCCCTGAGCTGACAAGGTAGAAATCTGTTGTTCTGCCCCTGAACAAGGCAGTTAACCCACTGTTCCTAGGCCGTCATTGAAAATAAGAATTTGTTCTTAACTGACTTGGAAAAATAAAAAAATAAAGGAAAATAAATATTAAAGCATTAGACCTCTCACTCAAGGCATCAGTCATGCAAAAGTTATACTGAAATCTGAAATGGTTCCTTCTAGGCAGAGTTCATCTGTCCAGTGTCTGTTCTTTTGCCCATCTTAATCTTTTATTTTTCTTGGCCAGTCTGAGATATGGCTTTTTCTTTGCAACTCTGCCTAGAAGGCCAGCATCCCGGAGTCGCCTCTTCACTGTTGACGTTGAGACTGGTGTTTTACGGGTACTATTTAATGAAGCTGCCAGTTGAGGACTTGTGAGGCATCTGTTTCTCAAACTAGACATTCTAAAGTACTTGTCCTCTTGCTCAGTTGTGCACCGGGGCCTCCCACTCCCCTTTCCGTTCTGGTTAGGGCCATTTTATGCTGTTCTGTGAAGGGAGTTGTACGAGATCTTCAGTTTCTTGGCAATTTCTCGCATGGAATAGCCTTCATTTCTCAGAACAAAATAGACTGACAAGTTTCAGAAGAAATGTCTTTGTTTCTGGCCATTTTGAGCTTGTAATCAAACCCACAAATGCTGATGCTCCAGTTACTCAACTAGTCTAAAGAAGGCCCGTTTTATTGCTTCTTTAATGAGAACAACAGTTTTCAGCTGTGCTAACATAATTGCAAAAGGGTTTTCTAATGATCAATTAGTATTTTAAAATTATAAACTTGGATTTGCTAACACAACGTGCCAGGAGTGATGGTTGCTGATAATGGGCCTCTGTATGCCTATGTAGATATTCCATAAAAAATCAGCCGTTTCCAGCTACAATAGTCGTTCACAACATTAACAATGTCTACTCTGTATCAATTTGATGTTATTTTAATGTACAAAAAAATCCAAGGACATTTCTAAGTGACCCCAAACTTTTGAACGGTAGTGTATCTCAGAATTGTGTATTATTTACCTTTTATAAAGGGTGCCAATCATTTGACAGACACAGTATTTCATGTTTCCACCACTTCTTTGAATGAGATACTCATTATGACACCAGAAACCTTAGTGAATGAGATACTCGTTATAACACCAGAAACATTAGTGAATGAGATACTCATTATGGCACCAGAAACATTAGTGAATGAGAGACTCATTATGACACCAGAAACATTAGTGAATGAGATACTCCTTATGGCACCAGAAACCTTAGTGAATGAGAGACTCATTATGACACCAGAAACATTAGTGAATGAGAGACTCATTATGACACCAGAAACATTAGTGAATGAGATACTCATTATGGCACCAGAAACATTAGTGAATGAGAGACTCATTATGACACCAGAAACCTTAGTGAATGAGATACTCATTATGACACCAGAAACCTTAGTGAATGAGAGACTCGTTATGACAACAGAAACATTAGTGAATGAGAGACTCATTATGACACCAGAAACCTTAGTGAATGAGATACTCATTATGACACCAGAAACCTTAGTGAATGAGATACTCATTATGACACCAGAAACCTTAGTGAATGAGAGACTCGTTATGACACCAGAAACATTAGTGAATGAGAGACTCATTATGACACCAGAAACCTTAGTGAATGAGATACTCATTATGACACCAGAAACCTTAGTGAATGAGAGACTCGTTATGACAACAGAAACATTAGTGAATGAGAGACTCATTATGACACCAGAAACCTTAGTGAATGAGATACTCATTATGACACCAGAAACCTTAGTGAATGAGATACTCATTATGACACCAGAAACCTTAGTGAATGAGAGACTCGTTATGACACCAGAAACATTAGTGAATGAGAGACTCATTATGACACCAGAAACCTTAGTGAATGAGATACTCATTATGACACCAGAAACCTTAGTGAATGAGAGACTCGTTATGACACCAGAAACATTAGTGAATAAGAGACTCGTTATGACACCAGAAACATTAGTGAATGAGATACTCGTTTTGGCACCGGAAACATTAGTGAATGAGGTTGATAATGCTCTTAGGTAGGTTCATCATAATGTGTGCCCTGGAGAAGGTCACAGGTCATGATTGTACTGTGTGCCCTGGAGAAGGTCACAGGTCATTTCTCTGTCTTCTGGGTTTCTGGTTAGGCATCAGACTGTCAGGGGAGAGTGGTAATGGGTTAGCAGCAGACTGTCAGGGGAGAGTGGTCTGGGGTTAGTAGTAGACTGTCAGGGGAGAGTGGTCTGAGGTTAGTAGTAGACTGTCAGGGGAGAGTGGTCTGAGGTTAGTAGCAGACTGTCAGGGGAGAGTGGTCTGAGGTTAGTAGTAGACTGTCAGGGGAGAGTGGTCTGGGGTTAGTAGCAGACTGTCAGGGGAGAGTGGTCTGGGGTTAGTAGCAGACTGTCAGGGGAGAGTGGTCTGAGGTTAGTAGCAGACTGTCAGGGGAGAGCGGTCTGAGGTTAGTAGCAGACTGTCAGGGGAGAGTGGTCTGGGGTTAGCAGTAGACTGTCAGGGGAGAGTGGTCTGAGGTTAGTAGCAGACTGTCAGGGGAGAGTGGTCTGAGGTTAGTAGCAGACTGTCAGGGGAGAGTGGTCTGAGGTTAGTAGCAGACTGTCAGGGGAGAGTGGTCTGGGGTTAGTAGCAGACTGTCAGGGGAGAGTGGTCTGGTGTTAGTAGCAGACTGTCAGGGGAGAGTGGTCTGAGGTTAGTAGCAGACTGTCAGGGGAGAGTGGTCTGGGGTTAGTAGCAGACTGTCAGGGGAGAGTGGTCTGGGGTTAGTAGCAGACTTTCAGGGGAGAGTGGTCTGGGGTTAGTAGCAGACTGTCAGGGGAGAGTGGTAATGGGTTAGCAGTAGACTGTCAGGGGAGAGTGGTCTGGGGTTAGTAGTAGACTGTCAGGGGAGAGTGGTCTGAGGTTAGTAGTAGACTCTCAGGGGAGAGTGGTCTGGGGTTAGTAGCAGACTGTCAGGGGAGAGTGGTCTGAGGTTAGTAGTAGACTGTCAGGGGAGAGTGGTCTGGGGTTAGTAGCAGACTGTCAGGGGAGAGTGGTCTGGTGTTAGTAGCAGACTGTCAGGGGAGAGTGGTCTGAGGTTAGTAGCAGACTGTCAGGGGAGAGTGGTCTGGGGTTAGCAGTAGACTGTCAGGGGAGAGTGGTCTGGGGTTAGTAGCAGACTGTCAGGGGAGAGTGGTCTGGTGTTAGTAGCAGACTGTCAGGGGAGAGTGGTCTGGGGTTAGTAGTAGACTGTCAGGGGAGAGTGGTCTGAGGTTAGTAGCAGACTGTCAGGGGAGAGTGGTCTGAGGTTAGTAGCAGACTGTCAGGGGAGAGTGGTCTGAGGTTAGTAGCAGACTGTCAGGGGAGAGTGGTCTGGGGTTAGTAGCAGACTGTCAGGGGAGAGTGGTAATGGGTTAGCAGTAGACTCTCAGGGGAGAGTGGTCTGGGGTTAGTAGTAGACTGTCAGGGGAGAGTGGTCTGAGGTTAGTAGTAGACTGTCAGGGGAGAGTGGTCTGGGGTTAGTAGCAGACTGTCAGGGGAGAGTGGTCTGAGGTTAGTAGCAGACTGTCAGGGGAGAGTGGTCTGGGGTTAGTAGCAGACTGTCAGGGGAGAGTGGTCTGGGGTTAGTAGTAGACTGTCAGGGGAGAGCGGTCTGGGGTTAGCAGTAGACTGTCAGGGGAGAGTGGTCTGAGGCTAGTAGTAGACTGTCAGGGGAGAGTGGTCTGAGGTTAGTAGCAGACTGTCAGGGGAGAGTGGTCTGGGGTTAGTAGCAGACTGTCAGGGGAGAGTGGTCTGGGGTTAGCAGTAGACTGTCAGGCGAGAGTGGTCTGAGGTTAGTAGTAGACTGTCAGGGGAGAGTGGTCTGGGGTTAGCAGTAGACTGTCAGGGGAGAGTTGTAATGGGTTAGTAGTAGACTGTCAGGGGAGAGTGGTCTGGGGTTAGCAGTAGACTGTCAGGGGAGAGTGGTCTGGGGTTAGCAGTAGACTGTCAGGGGAGAGTGGTCTGGGGTTAGTAGCAGACTGTCAGGGGAGAGTGGTCTGGTGTTAGTAGCAGACTGTCAGGGGAGAGTGGTCTGAGGTTAGCAGTAGACTGTCAGGGGAGAGTGGTCTGGGGTTAGTAGCAGACTGTCAGGGGAGAGTGGTCTGGGGTTAGTAGCAGACTGTCAGGGGAGAGTGGTCTGGGGTTAGTAGCAGACTGTCAGGGGAGAGTGGTCTGGGGTTAGCAGTAGACTGTTAGGGGAGAGGGGTCTGGGGTTAGTAGCAGACTGTCAGGGGAGAGTGGTCTGGGGTTAGTAGTAGACTGTCAGGGGAGAGTGGTCTGAGGTTAGTAGCAGACTGTCAGGGGAGAGTGGTCTGAGGTTAGTAGCAGACTGTCAGGGGAGAGTGGTCTGGGGTTAGTAGCAGACTGTCAGGGGAGAGTGGTAATGGGTTAGCAGTAGACTGTCAGGGGAGAGTGGTCTGGGGTTAGTAGGAGACTGTCAGGGGAGAGTGGTCTGAGGTTAGGAGTAGACTGTCAGTGGAGAGTGGTCTGGGGTTAGTAGCAGACTGTCAGGGGAGAGTGGTCTGAGGTTAGTAGTAGACTGTCAGGGGAGAGTGGTCTGGGGTTAGTAGCAGACTGTCAGGGGAGAGTGGTCTGGTGTTAGTAGCAGACTGTCAGGGGAGAGTGGTCTGAGGTTAGTAGCAGACTGTCAGGGGAGAGTGGTCTGGGGTTAGTAGCAGACTGTCAGGGGAGAGTGGTCTGGGGTTAGTAGCAGACTGTCAGGGGAGAGTGGTCTGGTGTTAGTAGCAGACTGTCAGGGGAGAGTGGTCTGAGGTTAGCAGTAGACTGTCAGGGGAGAGTGGTCTGGTGTTAGTAGCAGACTGTCAGGGGAGAGTGGTCTGGTGTTAGTAGTAGACTGTCAGGGGAGAGTGGTCTGGGGTTAGTAGCAGACTGTCAGGGGAGAGTGGTCTGAGGTTAGTAGCAGACTGTCAGGGGAGAGTGGTCTGGGGTTAGTAGCAGACTGTCAGGGGAGAGTGGTCTGGGGTTAGTAGTAGACTGTCAGGGGAGAGCGGTCTGGGGTTAGCAGTAGACTGTCAGGGGAGAGTGGTCTGAGGCTAGTAGTAGACTGTCAGGGGAGAGTGGTCTGAGGTTAGTAGCAGACTGTCAGGGGAGAGTGGTCTGGGGTTAGCAGTAGACTGTCAGGGGAGAGTGGTCTGAGGTTAGTAGTAGACTGTCAGGGGAGAGTGGTCTGGGGTTAGCAGTAGACTGTCAGGGGAGAGTGGTCTGGGGTTAGCAGTAGACTGTCAGGGGAGAGTGGTCTGGGGTTAGTAGCAGACTGTCAGGGGAGAGTGGTCTGGTGTTAGTAGCAGACTGTCAGGGGAGAGTGGTCTGAGGTTAGCAGTAGACTGTCAGGGGAGAGTGGTCTGGGGTTAGTAGCAGACTGTCAGGGGAGAGTGGTCTGGGGTTAGTAGCAGACTGTCAGGGGAGAGTGGTCTGGGGTTAGTAGCAGACTGTCAGGGGAGAGTGGTCTGGGGTTAGCAGTAGACTGTCAGGGGAGAGGGGTCTGGGGTTAGTAGCAGACTGTCAGGGGAGAGTGGTCTGGGGTTAGTAGTAGACTGTCAGGGGAGAGTGGTCTGAGGTTAGTAGCAGACTGTCAGGGGAGAGTGGTCTGAGGTTAGTAGCAGACTGTCAGGGGAGAGTGGTCTGGGGTTAGTAGCAGACTGTCAGGGGAGAGTGGTAATGGGTTAGCAGTAGACTGTCAGGGGAGAGTGGTCTGGGGTTAGTAGTAGACTGTCAGGGGAGAGTGGTCTGAGGTTAGTAGTAGACTGTCAGGGGAGAGTGGTCTGGGGTTAGTAGCAGACTGTCAGGGGAGAGTGGTCTGAGGTTAGTAGTAGACTGTCAGGGGAGAGTGGTCTGGGGTTAGTAGCAGACTGTCAGGGGAGAGTGGTCTGGTGTTAGTAGCAGACTGTCAGGGGAGAGTGGTCTGAGGTTAGTAGCAGACTGTCAGGGGAGAGTGGTCTGGGGTTAGTAGCAGACTGTCAGGGGAGAGTGGTCTGGGGTTAGTAGCAGACTGTCAGGGGAGAGTGGTCTGGTGTTAGTAGCAGACTGTCAGGGGAGAGTGGTCTGAGGTTAGCAGTAGACTGTCAGGGGAGAGTGGTCTGGTGTTAGTAGCAGACTGTCAGGGGAGAGTGGTCTGGTGTTAGTAGTAGACTGTCAGGGGAGAGTGGTCTGGGGTTAGTAGCAGACTGTCAGGGGAGAGTGGTCTGAGGTTAGTAGCAGACTGTCAGGGGAGAGTGGTCTGGGGTTAGTAGCAGACTGTCAGGGGAGAGTGGTCTGGGGTTAGTAGTAGACTGTCAGGGGAGAGCGGTCTGGGGTTAGCAGTAGACTGTCAGGGGAGAGTGGTCTGAGGCTAGTAGTAGACTGTCAGGGGAGAGTGGTCTGAGGTTAGTAGCAGACTGTCAGTGGAGAGTGGTCTGGGGTTAGTAGCAGACTGTCAGGGGAGAGTGGTCTGGGGTTAGCAGTAGACTGTCAGGGGAGAGTGGTCTGAGGTTAGTAGTAGACTGTCAGGGGAGAGTGGTCTGGGGTTAGCAGTAGACTGTCAGGGGAGAGTTGTAATGGGTTAGTAGTAGACTGTCAGGGGAGAGTGGTCTGGGGTTAGCAGTAGACTGTCAGGGGAGAGTGGTCTGGGGTTAGCAGTAGACTGTCAGGGGAGAGTGGTCTGGGGTTAGTAGCAGACTGTCAGGGGAGAGTGGTCTGGTGTTAGTAGCAGACTGTCAGGGGAGAGTGGTCTGAGGTTAGCAGTAGACTGTCAGGGGAGAGTGGTCTGGGGTTAGTAGCAGACTGTCAGGGGAGAGTGGTCTGGGGTTAGTAGCAGACTGTCAGGGGAGAGTGGTCTGGGGTTAGTAGCAGACTGTCAGGGGAGAGTGGCCTGGGGTTAGCAGTAGACTGTCAGGGGAGAGGGGTCTGGGGTTAGTAGCAGACTGTCAGGGGAGAGTGGTCTGGGGTTAGTAGTAGACTGTCAGGGGAGAGTGGTCTGAGGTTAGTAGCAGACTGTCAGGGGAGAGTGGTCTGAGGTTAGTAGCAGACTGTCAGGGGAGAGTGGTCTGGGGTTAGTAGCAGACTGTCAGGGGAGAGTGGTAATGGGTTAGCAGTAGACTGTCAGGGGAGAGTGGTCTGGGGTTAGTAGTAGACTGTCAGGGGAGAGTGGTCTGAGGTTAGTAGTAGACTGTCAGGGGAGAGTGGTCTGGGGTTAGTAGCAGACTGTCAGGGGAGAGTGGTCTGAGGTTAGTAGTAGACTGTCAGGGGAGAGTGGTCTGGGGTTAGTAGCAGACTGTCAGGGGAGAGTGGTCTGGTGTTAGTAGCAGACTGTCAGGGGAGAGTGGTCTGAGGTTAGTAGCAGACTGTCAGGGGAGAGTGGTCTGGGGTTAGTAGCAGACTGTCAGGGGAGAGTGGTCTGGGGTTAGTAGCAGACTGTCAGGGGAGAGTGGTCTGGTGTTAGTAGCAGACTGTCAGGGGAGAGTGGTCTGGGGTTAGTAGCAGACTGTCAGGGGAGAGTGGTCTGGTGTTAGTAGCAGACTGTCAGGGGAGAGTGGTCTGAGGTTAGCAGTAGACTGTCAGGGGAGAGTGGTCTGGGGTTAGTAGCAGACTGTCAGGGGAGAGTGGTCTGGGGTTAGTAGCAGACTGTCAGGGGAGAGTGGTCTGGGGTTAGTAGCAGACTGTCAGGGGAGAGTGGTCTGGGGTTAGCAGTAGACTGTCAGGGGAGAGGGGTCTGGGGTTAGTAGCAGACTGTCAGGGGAGAGTGGTCTGGGGTTAGTAGTAGACTGTCAGGGGAGAGTGGTCTGAGGTTAGTAGCAGACTGTCAGGGGAGAGTGGTAATGGGTTAGCAGTAGACTGTCAGGGGAGAGTGGTCTGGGGTTAGCAGCAGACTGTCAGGGGAGAGTGGTCTGGTGTTCGTAGCAGACTATCAGGGGAGAGTGGTCTGAGGTTAGTAGCAGACTGTCAGGGGAGAGTGGTCTGAGGTTAGTAGCAGACTGTCAGGGGAGAGTGGTCTGAGGTTAGTAGCAGACTGTCAGGGGAGAGTGGTCTGAGGTTAGTAGCAGACTGTCAGGGGAGAGTGGTCTGAGGTTAGTAGCAGACTGTCAGGGGAGAGTGGTCTGGGGTTAGCAGTAGACTGTCAGGGGAGAGTGGTCTGGGGTTAGTAGCAGACTGTCAGGGGAGAGTGGTCAGGGGTTAGTAGCAGACTGTCAGGGGAGAGTGGTCTGGGGTTAGTAGTAGACTGTCATGGAGAGTGGTCTGCGGTTAGCA
>NW_027258217.1:77500-93997 GCF_045791955.1 Oncorhynchus clarkii lewisi | reverse complement strand
GCCTCTCCTTCTCGACTTCTCTCACCTTCCTCATTATCTCATCGTGCTTCTCCTCAGTATAGAACGACACGTCATAAGCAACCTCCAAAGGGTTTTCTTGGAGGCAAAAGACATCCTTAACCCCCACACTGAGCATTCCCATCAGTAGGGTCCTCCCGAAAGCCTCCCTTCCTAATGGCTCCTCTTCTTTGTCCTTCCATGCAAATCTTAGAGTGTTTGCTAATCCAATACCAGGTACTGACGTGTGCATAGCGTTTCTTGCCATCTTCTTCCCAGAGAAAGGCTCTCTCCCAGAAAAGGCTCTTACTCTTTTCTAATAAAAAATCAGAAAAGAAAATTGCCAATGAAAATTACTCCAACCAACCAACCAACCGAAACTACCGCCCTCCTATCTCCGACCTTCTGACTCAGCGAGCTCTGGGGCACCTCGGTACCAAGCTTGATCTGAGCCAAAAGGCCGAGAAGCGATAACCCACAAATGGAACCCTGAAACCGCCGGACCCCCGGGGGTCTCGACAGACCTCAGCGGGTGGGTTGGCAAAAGCCAGCTCCTCTCTCCCTCCAACCCCCACTCAACCAACCAACCAACCACCGTTTCCCTGGCAACAAACAGGCAGGTGTTTTTTGGAAAAAGTCGCTAATGCGTCTTTAAGTCACTATCCTGGCCCATCTCTGTCAATTTCCCTTGAAACAAGATACCGGGCTCTGCAAGAAGCAAAGCCGCTCCAAAAATACGTTGAACTCGTAAGTGTTCCTCTCCACGGAAGTCTTTAGTAAAAGGCGAAAGGCTTGTGCGTAATGAAGAGAAACCAGAGTCATATGGAAGTCAAGAGGTCGGGGCCCGAGACACACTCTGTGCACTCTAGGGAGGGTTCCCGCGGGTGCTCCCGGAACCCACTCTTCCAAGTTTTCGAGGGCTGTCTGTGGATAAAAAGAAGGTCACAGACACAGAGGCACAGAGAGACAGAGAGAGAGAGAGAGAGAGAGAGAGAGAGAGAGAGAGAGAGAGAGAGAGAGAGAGAGAGAGAGAGAGAGAGAGAGAGAGAGAGAGAGAGAGAGAGAGAGAGAGAGAGAGAGACACACAATCCTGGCCCCAATTCTTTTTTTTTTTTTTTTTTTTTTTTTTTTTTTAAGTAAAATGGCGGGAAACGGGGGACCCCATTGAAGAGCGCTTCGCCTTTCTTTCAGTTTGAATGTTTCTTTCCTTCTCTTCTTCTGCTAGCTAGCCAGCTAGCTAGCTAGCCAGCTGTTTACAGAGCTTTGTGAATTTGCATTTTTCCTTGACAACGGAAGAAAAGTGTTGCACCGTTCCCGGAGGTACTGCAATACCGGGTCGATGCGTGGAGCGGACGGAGCAAGCCCCATTTCCGACTCCCTGTTCGAAAAATCCATTTAATATGTAGTCCCCCGATGGGGGACGTATCAGATATTAAACTGATAAGAACAGATTTTTTTTACAAAATATTTTTTATTACTTTCCAAAAACCAAACAATAATCTTCCAAACTTCAGTCAACTTAAATTACTTTCCAACAACCAAACAATAATCTTCCAAACTTCAGTCAACTTAAATATACAATCCCACCACACTACCACTAATCATTCCAATACTAATTGATTTTAGCCAACTCCCAAAACCAATAACCAATGACCTACAAACTACCAATATACACCACCATATTACAGCAATTTCTCACCCAGTGCCCCCCTTCGCTATCTTGTCTGACTGTGACCTTACATCACTCCCATCTCCCACCATCCCCCCTCCCCTGAACACAGCAACAGCACCCGGCACATTCCCCACCCTCAGGTCCATCACCCCCCCCTCTTCCGGACTCCGCTCCGGGGACATCGCATCCACAAATAAATAGTCAGACTCTCCCTCCATCATCCAGGTTTGAGCCATACCCGGGAGGTCAAGCTCAGCGAGGGGTTTAAAAGAGGATGGAGACGGAGCCCACGAGGGCCCCGCTACCTCCCCGTCCCCCCGTTCTGCCCCCCCCCCCTTCTTTCCACCCTTCCTCCTTACCTCCTTTTTTGGCCTCTTGCAAGGGGGGATATTTCCCCACGGGTTTTGGAAAGTTGCGTCACACACCGTGCCTTCCTTTTCCTTTGCTAATCCCCTTTCCTTCTCTATCAAACTCCTCACCATCTCTCTCAACTCCTCCATCCTTTTCTTCCCCACTATATTGCCCCCCCCACCCAATCGCCCTTCCAGTTCCTTCTCCATCTTGTCCTCCACCTCCTTCGTCTCCGCTGTTTTTTCCTCTGTGCTCTCCACTCTCACTGTCTCCTCACTCTCCTCCATCCTCGTTGCCGTCTTCTTCTTCTTCTTTTTCTTTTCCTTTTCTCCTTCAACCTCCTTCCCAACCTCTATTCCAGCTCTTTCTCCTTCCATCCCGGCCACCGCTTCTTCTGTCCCGGCCACCTCTCCTTCTGTCCCGTCCTCCTCTTCTTCCATCCCGTCCTCTTTCTCTGTCCCAGCTCTCTCCTCCTCTTTTTCTTCTCCTCCCTCCGACTCCTTCTGGTCAGTCCTTCCACCCCCTTCTTCCGGCTCCTCTCTTTCTCGTCTTCCTCCATCCTCCGCTCTCGCTCCCCCCCCAGCTGCAGACGAGTATGACCCCCGCCGAGCCGGGCAATCCCGCCACAGGTGCGCTTCCGAGCCACACCCGTGGCATTTCTTCGGCTCGACGCAATCCCTCGCCTCGTGCTCAGCCGATCCACAGTATCTGCACCTCTTCGTGCTGCACGAGGCGAGTGTGTGGCCGTAGGCCATACATCGCCTGCAGAACGGAGGCTGACGGGCATAGTGTAACGTCCCCCTGTCAGCCCCCAGGGAGAACAACGCTGGAGGATGGAGGTAGCCATCCATCCCCTTCGGGTCCTCTCTGAGGAGAGCCTGGAAACACCTCCTCCCATTCCAAAATCCTAAGGAATCTCTGATATGCTTTGCTGAGGAGATGTTGTCCAGGAATCTCCCCAGAAAGGCCCTCACCTCTTCGTCCCTCACATAGGGGTTGAACATGGTAACCGTTACCAGCCTGAAGTTTTTCCTTGCCAAGCTTGTTACTATGTAGCTACACATAGGCCTCTCCTTCTCGACTTCTCTCACCTTCCTCATTATCTCATCGTGCTTCTCCTCAGTATAGAACGACACGTCATAAGCAACCTCCAAAGGGTTTTCTTGGAGGCAAAAGACATCCTTAACCCCCACACTGAGCATTCCCATCAGTAGGGTCCTCCCGAAAGCCTCCCTTCCTAATGGCTCCTCTTCTTTGTCCTTCCATGCAAATCTTAGAGTGTTTGCTAATCCAATACCAGGTACTGACGTGTGCATAGCGTTTCTTGCCATCTTCTTCCCAGAGAAAGGCTCTCTCCCAGAAAAGGCTCTTACTCTTTTCTAATAAAAAATCAGAAAAGAAAATTGCCAATGAAAATTACTCCAACCAACCAACCAACCGAAACTACCGCCCTCCTATCTCCGACCTTCTGACTCAGCGAGCTCTGGGGCACCTCGGTACCAAGCTTGATCTGAGCCAAAAGGCCGAGAAGCGATAACCCACAAATGGAACCCTGAAACCGCCGGACCCCCGGGGGTCTCGACAGACCTCAGCGGGTGGGTTGGCAAAAGCCAGCTCCTCTCTCCCTCCAACCCCCACTCAACCAACCAACCAACCACCGTTTCCCTGGCAACAAACAGGCAGGTGTTTTTTGGAAAAAGTCGCTAATGCGTCTTTAAGTCACTATCCTGGCCCATCTCTGTCAATTTCCCTTGAAACAAGATACCGGGCTCTGCAAGAAGCAAAGCCGCTCCAAAAATACGTTGAACTCGTAAGTGTTCCTCTCCACGGAAGTCTTTAGTAAAAGGCGAAAGGCTTGTGCGTAATGAAGAGAAACCAGAGTCATATGGAAGTCAAGAGGTCGGGGCCCGAGACACACTCTGTGCACTCTAGGGAGGGTTCCCGCGGGTGCTCCCGGAACCCACTCTTCCAAGTTTTCGAGGGCTGTCTGTGGATAAAAAGAAGGTCACAGACACAGAGGCACAGAGAGACAGAGAGAGAGAGAGAGAGAGAGAGAGAGAGAGAGAGAGAGAGAGAGAGAGAGAGAGAGAGAGAGAGAGAGAGAGAGAGAGAGAGAGAGAGAGAGAGAGAGAGAGAGAGAGAGAGAGAGAGAGAGAGAGAGAGACACACAATCCTGGCCCCAATTCTTTTTTTTTTTTTTTTTTTTTTTTTTTAAGTAAAATGGCGGGAAACGGGGGACCCCATTGAAGAGCGCTTCGCCTTTCTTTCAGTTTGAATGTTTCTTTCCTTCTCTTCTTCTGCTAGCTAGCCAGCTAGCTAGCTAGCCAGCTGTTTACAGAGCTTTGTGAATTTGCATTTTTCCTTGACAACGGAAGAAAAGTGTTGCACCGTTCCCGGAGGTACTGCAATACCGGGTCGATGCGTGGAGCGGACGGAGCAAGCCCCATTTCCGACTCCCTGTTCGAAAAATCCATTTAATATGTAGTCCCCCGATGGGGGACGTATCAGATATTAAACTGATAAGAACAGATACTACACTTGATCTGAGCCAAAAGGCCGAGAAGCGATAACCCACAAATGGAACCCTGAAACCGCCGGACCCCCGGGGGTCTCGACAGACCTCAGCGGGTGGGTTGGCAAAAGCCAGCTCCTCTCTCCCTCCAACCCCCACTCAACCAACCAACCAACCACCAACCACCGTTTCCCTGGCAACAAACAGGCAGGTGTTTTTTGGAAAAAGTCGCTAATGCGTCTTTAAGTCACTATCCTGGCCCATCTCTGTCAATTTCCCTTGAAACAAGATACCGGGCTCTGCAAGAAGCAAAGCCGCTCCAAAAATACGTTGAACTCGTAAGTGTTCCTCTCCACGGAAGTCTTTAGTAAAAGGCGAAAGGCTTGTGCGTAATGAAGAGAAACCAGAGTCATATGGAAGTCAAGAGGTCGGGGCCCGAGACACACTCTGTGCACTCTAGGCAGGGTTCCCGCGGGTGCTCCCGGAACCCACTCTTCCAAGTTTTCGAGGGCTGTCTGTGGATAAAAAGAAGGTCACAGACACAGAGGCACAGAGAGACAGAGAGAGAGAGAGAGAGAGAGAGAGAGAGAGAGAGAGAGAGAGAGAGAGAGAGAGAGAGAGAGAGAGAGAGAGAGAGAGAGACACACAAACCTGGCCCCAATTCTTTTTTTTTTTTTTTTTTTTTTTTTTTTTTAAGTAAAATGGCGGGAAACGGGGGACCCCATTGAAGAGCGCTTCGCCTTTCTTTCAGTTTGAATGTTTCTTTCCTTCTCTTCTTCTGCTAGCTAGCCAGCTAGCTAGCTAGCCAGCTGTTTACAGAGCTTTGTGAATTTGCATTTTTCCTTGACAACGGAAGAAAAGTGTTGCACCGTTCCCGGAGGTACTGCAATACCGGGTCGATGCGTGGAGCGGACGGAGCAAGCCCCATTTCCGACTCCCTGTTCGAAAAATCCATTTAATATGTAGTCCCCCGATGGGGGACGTATCAGATATTAAACTGATAAGAACAGATTTTTTTTTTTTTTTTTTTTTTACAAAAAATAATTTATTTACACTCAATACCATTCATACTTTACAAAATAATAATTCTCATTCATTCTATTTACAAAATCACCAAACACCCAAACAAAAACAAACCTCAGGGGAGCATCGTCCCTCCCCGTCATTCCTAACCAATACCTAACCCTTCCCTATCTTCCCTTCCCTAATCTATCCCCTTACAAACCTCACTCTAACACTCCCAGCCCTAATCCCCCCTTCCACCTCTCCCGTGCCGCATGCTGCCCCCACTTTATCTCCTCCCTCTTCATCCTCCCCCTCACATCACCTTCCACCCTCCTCACTATCCCTTCCACCCCCCAATCTCTCCCTGTCTTAACTAAATTCTGCCTGGCTTCCCACAGCCCCCTTTTAAAGAGACTCATGAGAAGCCAGAGCAGAAACCTGTCCCTATCCGTTCCCCTCGCTCTCCCTACGCCTCGCTCTAACCTAGCCCAAGTCAGCAAAAAATCGCTCCTAACCATACCTAGCAACACCCGTGCCCTAGCCCAGACTAGTCCGGCAAAGGCACAGTCCCAGAAGGCATGGCGCACAGTCTCCTCCCTGCCACAAGCAGATCTTGGACAGGTGGAGGATCGCGACAAACTATGCCGGTACATGATGGAACGTACCGGCAAGCACTTATGGAGGCTCAACCAATTCAGGTCCTTGAGCCTGTTGTCCAGGCCCCGCGCCTGCACTCCCTCCCAGACCACTGACGAGATGCCCGCTACAGGCGCAGGACTCCCTGCCTGCCTGACCTCCTCGTACAGGTGCCTGTGGTCTAAACCTACTCGGGCAACTTCAACCTCGGGGTGCGCACGCAGCCACTTGGCCGCATGGCCAAAGTGCCACGGCAGCTGTTCCGCCCGAGGACCCGCGTTAGACCACACCATTACGCTTCTCGCCTGATACGAGAAGAACACCCGCAGGAGGTAACCGGACGGGTGTATAACTGGCTGAGCAAGCTCCGTCAACAAGAAAGAAACAAAAATTGCGTCCAGCTTGAGGGGGAGATGTGGTACCCCCCTACCTCCCTCCCCGATGGGACAGAGCATGCGCGCCCTGGCGACCCACTCGTACCTGCCACCCCACATGAACTGAAACACAAGCCTCACTAGAGGCCTCCTCAGACAAGCTGGCAATGGGTAGATGTACGCCAAGTACAAAAGAGATGGCAATACATCCACCTTTAGGACCAGGACCTTACCTATAAAGGACAAAGACCTAGCCTTCCACATTGCCAACTTCTTCTGTACCACTGCAATACCCATGTTCCAGTTCAGCGTCGCTGAGCCAGAGGTCTCAAAATGGACCCCAAGAATCCTCAGGGCCCCCTCACAGAGAGATAACCCCCCGGGCACATCCGTCCTACCGCGCCATCTTCCGAAAAACTTAACGGAAGACTTTGCATGATTCAGAACCGCCCCCGACGCTTGGGTGAAATCCCCAATGATGGCAAGAGACCTTGTCAGGCACGAGTCCTTGCACAACAGCAAGGAAGTGTCGTCGGCGTACTGCGTCATCTTAACACGCAGCCCACCGCTCCCAGGGATCAACAAGCCCTCCACCCCTGTGTCTGCCCTAATGGCAGCCCCCAGAGGCTCCATGTACAGAACGAAGAGGAGAGCCGAGAGTGGGCATCCCTGCCTGACCCCAGACGAGAGGTCAAAAACGTCACCTAAGTGACTATTTACACTAACTCGACACCCCGCTCCGACATATAATGTACGGATCCATCCTATGTACTTCTCCCCAAATCCTAATCTACCTAATACCCTGAATAGAAAGGATCTATTCACGCGATCAAAGGCTTTCGCCTGATCTAGCGCTGCTACCATTAAAGGCAGCCCTCTATCTTCAACCCAGGCGATGGAGTCCCTAATCAACTGTAGGTTCCATCTTATAGAGCGGCCCTCTACCCCGCACGTCTGATCCTCATGGACGACGTAGGGAAGGGCTGTGCGCAACCGGTCTGCTAAAACCTTTGCAAGAATCTTGTAATCTACGCACAGCATGGTCAACGGCCGCCAGTTGCCAAGGTCAGTTGCTTCCCCCTTCTTATAAAGAAGTGACAGCACACCAACAGCCATTGATCCCCCCGGGACCCCCGTCTCAAGGATGGCCTTCAAGACTTCGAGGACCACCGGTCCAAGTATACCCCAAAACTTGAGGTAAAACTCAGCCGGCAGCCCATCCATCCCAGGCACCTTCCCTTTTCCCATCCTCCTAAGAGCGCTCTCAACCTCTTCTAGTGAGATCTGGGCCTCCATCACGTCTCTAATGTCCTCCGGCAACCGCCGGGACAAGTGTTCTAAAAACACATTTCCCTGCTCTACATCTATTTCCCTTTCCTTAAATAAACTTCGGAAATGATCAGTTGTCACCCTGACCATTTCCTCTGGTTTACTTACTATACTACCATTTTCTTCCCTAACGCCATGCATTACCCTCCTACTCTGCCTGGCCCTAACCGACTTAAAGAACATAGCGGAACAAGTCTCATTATGTTCTAGAAAGCCACTATGCGCACGCTCCAGGAAAGCTCGAGCCTTCTGCTCCTGCAGCTCCCTGAGCTGCGCCTTTAGGGCTGTGAATCTCTCCCAGTCAATCGACCCGCCGAGGTTGCCCGCCTCGTACTCGAGTTCAATTAACCTTTGGATACGATCCACCTCCCTCCTTTCCTCCCTTTTTTTCCTTTTACAATATCCTATTATAAAAGCCCTAATCCTCACCTTCACTAAATCCCACCACTCTAACACCCCCTCGCACATGGACCGGAGGCCGTCAAGCCTCCGAAAGAAACAAAAAAATGCGTCAACGAAAGCCTGCTCCTCCAGTATATCCCGATTTAGCTTCCAGTACCCCCTACCGAAGAGGCAGACTGGCGACCCCACCTGCAGGAACACCCCGTCGTGATCCGTGAAGAACACAGGCAACAGGCGCCCAGACAACTGACCCAAAGACCTGGATATAAAAATGTAGTCGAGCCTCCGCGCAACCCCCCTGGAGTTGCGCCATGTAGGACCGACCATTGCCGGAGTAGTATGCAGGCCACCATCAAACAGACCATGGCAAGCCATTAGCCCGGTGATTGCGCCTGCACTACTATCACCACCTACCCCTAAATCTATATTAAAGTCCCCTCCTATCACCAAGTGCCTATTTGTGACACACAGGGGCGCCAGACAGTCCACCATCTCCCTTCTGTCTGCCGCCACCTGTGGCCCATATACCCCAATTAACCTATACCTAGCTTCTCTATACACTACATCTATCCCCAATACTCTACCCTGCATTATAACAAAAGTGCTCTCTACCTTAACCTCTTTATTCCCACACAAAATTCCTACTCCTGTTGAGTGCACCCCTCCTATGCCCCAAAAAGATTTCCCCTTATCCCACTCCCTCCTAAATCTACACACATCCCCACCATCCCTCAGGTGAACCTCCTGTAAAAAACAAAAATCAAACCCCACACCCTCTAAAAAATTAAACACCGCCCTCCTTTTAATTACATCCCTCAACCCCCTTACATTTAAACTAAACAATTTAACAGAAATATTCATTTATAAACAAAATATATATTTACAAACAAACAAAACCCTCAACAAATAACCCCAAACCAAACAAAAAACAGGAGACTCACCCGATGCTCCCCTGGTCCATCTCCACCGGCGGGGACGTCCTCTCCTCTCCTGACGCCCCCCCGTCCTCATCCATCTCTCCAACCCAGGATGCAGGCAGTGTGTTAGGCCGAGTGCCCTGCATCCTGGGTTCCCCACCACCACCGTCCACCCCCCCCTCCCTGTATGCCTCGGGGCTGAGTGTAGGGGACCCCATCTCCCCAAACAGGAGTTGGGATCCCTCTATCCCACAGCCCACAGACCCCTCACTTGAGTCATCCTCCACTAGGATGTAAGGGGCTGAGGCAAACAGGGAGGCCCCCCCCGCCGTTCTCTTAGCCCCCCCCTCCCCCTCCCCACCCCCCTCCCTCTCACTTCCTGCCAACTTCCCCCTCTTCTTTCCTTTCTTTTTTGGTGAAGGAGGTAGCGGGGAGACACAACGTCCCTTCCCCGCTAACTCCTCCACCAATCCCCTTGTCTCTTCTTCAAGGAAGCCCGGCAGGCTGTCCCCCCACTCCTTCCCCCCATCTCCCCCTCCCACCCCCTCCCCTCCCACCTCCACCCCTCCCTCCGTCCCCATCACCGTTCCCTCTTCCACTCCTTCTCGCACCACTGTCCCACTCTCCCTCTTCTCCGCTCCTTCCCGTTCTTCCGCCTTCTTTTTCTTCTCTCCTTCTTTTTCCTTCTTCCCATCGTCACTCCTCTTTCTTCTCGCCTCTTCCTTCTTCTCATCCTCTTCAGTTGCCTTCTTTTCCCCTGTGCCATCCGTACAATCCGCACGCGTCCTTTCTTTCCTCCCCCCATCCCCCGCTCCCCCCCCAGCTGCAGACGCGTATGACCTGTGACGAGCCGGGCAATCACGCCACAGGTGTGCTCTCGAGCCACACCCGTGGCAAGCCTTGGGCTCGTCACATTCCTTGGCCTCGTGCTCTTCTGACCCACAGAACCGACACTTCTTGGTGCTGCACGAGGCCAGGATATGGCCGTAGGCCATACAACGCCTGCAGAACGGGGGCTGACGGGCATAATACAACGTCCCCCTGTCAGCCCCCAGGGAGAACATCGCCGGAGGATGGAGGTAGCCATCCACACTCTTCGGGTCCTCCCTGAGTAACACCTGGAACCCTCTCCTCCCGTTCCAGAAACCCAGGGAGTCCCTGAGGTACCTCGCTGAGGAGATATTGTCCACATACCTCCCCAGAAAGGCCCTCACTTCCTCTTCCTTCACATGCGGATTGTACATGTTTACGGTGACCACCCTGAAGTTGTTCTTGGCCAGGCTGGTCACCGCGTAATGGCACAGGGGTCCTTCTCCTTTCTCTTCCTTCACCTTCTTCATTACTTCATTATGCTTTTCTTCCATATTCAAAGTCACATCATAACCCTTCTCCACCGGGTTCCCCTGGAGGCAGAGAACATCTTTTACCTTCAGTTGAAGGCACCCCATCAGAATGGTCCTCCCGAAAGTTTCTCTCCCCCAGGGCTCCTTTTCTTTTTCCCTCCATGAGAAACGCACCGTGTTGGCCAACCCAATCCCAGGAACCGACCGGGGCATCTTCTCCTGCGCCATCTCCGCAAGGAGGATAGCGCACCTGGCTCTCGAAACTCCTCCAAAAATGGAAAAAAGGAAATCCAAATTAGCAAACAATTAATTAAATACAAAAACCGGGAAAAAAATACAACCTTTACCGCTCTCCTAGTTCGACCTTCTGACTCAGCGAGCTCTGGGGCACCTCGGTACCAAGCTTGATCTGAGCCAAAAGGCCGAGAAGCGATAACCCACAAATGGAACCCTGAAACCGCCGGACCCCCGGGGGTCTCGACAGACCTCAGCGGGTGGGTTGGCAAAAGCCAGCTCCTCTCTCCCTCCAACCCCCACTCAACCAACCAACCAACCACCGTTTCCCTGGCAACAAACAGGCAGGTGTTTTTTGGAAAAAGTCGCTAATGCGTCTTTAAGTCACTATCCTGGCCCATCTCTGTCAATTTCCCTTGAAACAAGATACCGGGCTCTGCAAGAAGCAAAGCCGCTCCAAAAATACGTTGAACTCGTAAGTGTTCCTCTCCACGGAAGTCTTTAGTAAAAGGCGAAAGGCTTGTGCGTAATGAAGAGAAACCAGAGTCATATGGAAGTCAAGAGGTCGGGGCCCGAGACACACTCTGTGCACTCTAGGCAGGGTTCCCGCGGGTGCTCCCGGAACCCACTCTTCCAAGTTTTCGAGGGCTGTCTGTGGATAAAAAGAAGGTCACAGACACAGAGGCACAGAGAGACAGAGAGAGAGAGAGAGAGAGAGAGAGAGAGAGAGAGAGAGAGAGAGAGAGAGAGAGAGAGAGAGAGAGAGAGAGAGAGAGAGAGAGAGAGAGAGAGAGAGAGAGAGAGAGACACACACACACACACACACACACACAATCCTGGCCCCAATTCTTTTTTTTTTTTTTTTTTTTTTTTTTTTTAAGTAAAATGGCGGGAAACGGGGGACCCCATTGAAGAGCGCTTCGCCTTTCTTTCAGTTTGAATGTTTCTTTCCTTCTCTTCTTCTGCTAGCTAGCCAGCTAGCTAGCTAGCCAGCTGTTTACAGAGCTTTGTGAATTTGCATTTTTCCTTGACAACGGAAGAAAAGTGTTGCACCGTTCCCGGAGGTACTGCAATACCGGGTCGATGCGTGGAGCGGACGGAGCAAGCCCCATTTCCGACTCCCTGTTCGAAAAATCCATTTAATATGTAGTCCCCCGATGGGGGACGTATCAGATATTAAACTGATAAGAACAGATTTTTTTTTTTTTACAAAAAATAATTTATTTACACTCAATACCATTCATACTTTACAAAATAATAATTCTCATTCATTCTATTTACAAAAATCACCAAACACCCAAACAAAAACAAACCTCAGGGGAGCATCGTCCCTCCCCGTCATACCTAACCAATACCTAACCCTTCCCTATCTTCCCTTCCCTAATCTATCCCCTTACAAACCTCACTCTAACACTCCCAGCCCTAATCCCCCCTTCCACCTCTCCCGTGCCGCATGCTGCCCCCACTTTATCTCCTCCCTCTTCATCCTCCCCCTCACATCACCTTCCACCCTCCTCACTATCCCTTCCACCCCCCAATCTCTCCCTGTCTTAACTAAATTCTGCCTGGCTTCCCACAGCCCCCTTTTAAAGAGACTCATGAGAAGCCAGAGCAGAAACCTGTCCCTATCCGTTCCCCTCGCTCTCCCTACGCCTCGCTCTAACCTAGCCCAAGTCAGCAAAAAATCGCTCCTAACCATACCTAGCAACACCCGTGCCCTAGCCCAGACTAGTCCGGCAAAGGCACAGTCCCAGAAGGCATGGCGCACAGTCTCCTCCCTGCCACAAGCAGATCTTGGACAGGTGGAGGATCGCGACAAACTATGCCGGTACATGATGGAACGTACCGGCAAGCACTTATGGAGGCTCAACCAATTCAGGTCCTTGAGCCTGTTGTCCAGGCCCCGCGCCTGCACTCCCTCCCAGACCACTGACGAGATGCCCGCTACAGGCGCAGGACTCCCTGCCTGCCTGACCTCCTCGTACAGGTGCCTGTGGTCTAAACCTACTCGGGCAACTTCAACCTCGGGGTGCGCACGCAGCCACTTGGCCGCATGGCCAAAGTGCCACGGCAGCTGTTCCGCCCGAGGACCCGCGTTAGACCACACCATTACGCTTCTCGCCTGATACGAGAAGAACACCCGCAGGAGGTAACCGGACGGGTGTATAACTGGCTGAGCAAGCTCCGTCAACAAGAAAGAAACAAAAATTGCGTCCAGCTTGAGGGGGAGATGTGGTACCCCCCTACCTCCCTCCCCGATGGGACAGAGCATGCGCGCCCTGGCGACCCACTCGTACCTGCCACCCCACATGAACTGAAACACAAGCCTCACTAGAGGCCTCCTCAGACAAGCTGGCAATGGGTAGATGTACGCCAAGTACAAAAGAGATGGCAATACATCCACCTTTAGGACCAGGACCTTACCTATAAAGGACAAAGACCTAGCCTTCCACATTGCCAACTTCTTCTGTACCACTGCAATACCCATGTTCCAGTTCAGCGTCGCTGAGCCAGAGGTCTCAAAATGGACCCCAAGAATCCTCAGGGCCCCCTCACAGAGAGATAACCCCCCGGGCACATCCGTCCTACCGCGCCATCTTCCGAAAAACTTAACGGAAGACTTTGCATGATTCAGAACCGCCCCCGACGCTTGGGTGAAATCCCCAATGATGGCAAGAGACCTTGTCAGGCACGAGTCCTTGCACAACAGCAAGGAAGTGTCGTCGGCGTACTGCGTCATCTTAACACGCAGCCCACCGCTCCCAGGGATCAACAAGCCCTCCACCCCTGTGTCTGCCCTAATGGCAGCCCCCAGAGGCTCCATGTACAGAACGAAGAGGAGAGCCGAGAGTGGGCATCCCTGCCTGACCCCAGACGAGAGGTCAAAAACGTCACCTAAGTGACTATTTACACTAACTCGACACCCCGCTCCGACATATAATGTACGGATCCATCCTATGTACTTCTCCCCAAATCCTAATCTACCTAATACCCTGAATAGAAAGGATCTATTCACGCGATCAAAGGCTTTCGCCTGATCTAGCGCTGCTACCATTAAAGGCAGCCCTCTATCTTCAACCCAGGCGATGGAGTCCCTAATCAACTGTAGGTTCCATCTTATAGAGCGGCCCTCTACCCCGCACGTCTGATCCTCATGGACGACGTAGGGAAGGGCTGTGCGCAACCGGTCTGCTAAAACCTTTGCAAGAATCTTGTAATCTACGCACAGCATGGTCAACGGCCGCCAGTTGCCAAGGTCAGTTGCTTCCCCCTTCTTATAAAGAAGTGACAGCACACCAACAGCCATTGATCCCCCCGGGACCCCCGTCTCAAGGATGGCCTTCAAGACTTCGAGGACCACCGGTCCAAGTATACCCCAAAACTTGAGGTAAAACTCAGCCGGCAGCCCATCCATCCCAGGCACCTTCCCTTTTCCCATCCTCCTAAGAGCGCTCTCAACCTCTTCTAGTGAGATCTGGGCCTCCATCACGTCTCTAATGTCCTCCGGCAACCGCCGGGACAAGTGTTCTAAAAACACATTTCCCTGCTCTACATCTATTTCCCTTTCCTTAAATAAACTTCGGAAATGATCAGTTGTCACCCTGACCATTTCCTCTGGTTTACTTACTATACTACCATTTTCTTCCCTAACGCCATGCATTACCCTCCTACTCTGCCTGGCCCTAACCGACTTAAAGAACATAGCGGAACAAGTCTCATTATGTTCTAGAAAGCCACTATGCGCACGCTCCAGGAAAGCTCGAGCCTTCTGCTCCTGCAGCTCCCTGAGCTGCGCCTTTAGGGCTGTGAATCTCTCCCAGTCAATCGACCCGCCGAGGTTGCCCGCCTCGTACTCGAGTTCAATTAACCTTTGGATACGATCCACCTCCCTCCTTTCCTCCCTTTTTTTCCTTTTACAATATCCTATTATAAAAGCCCTAATCCTCACCTTCACTAAATCCCACCACTCTAACACCCCCTCGCACATGGACCGGAGGCCGTCAAGCCTCCGAAAGAAACAAAAAAATGCGTCAACGAAAGCCTGCTCCTCCAGTATATCCCGATCTAGCTTCCAGTACCCCCTACCGAAGAGGCAGACTGGCGACCCCACCTGCAGGAACACCCCGTCGTGATCCGTGAAGAACACAGGCAACAGGCGCCCAGACAACTGACCCAAAGACCTGGATATAAAAATGTAGTCGAGCCTCCGCGCAACCCCCCTGGAGTTGCGCCATGTAGGACCGACCATTGCCGGAGTAGTATGCAGGCCACCATCAACCAGACCATGGCAAGCCATTAGCCCGGTGATTGCGCCTGCACTACTATCACCACCTACCCCTAAATCTATATTAAAGTCCCCTCCTATCACCAAGTGCCTATTTGTGACACACAGGGGCGCCAGACAGTCCACCATCTCCCTTCTGTCTGCCGCCACCTGTGGCCCATATACCCCAATTAACCTATACCTAGCTTCTCTATACACTACATCTATCCCCAATACTCTACCCTGCATTATAACAAAAGTGCTCTCTACCTTAACCTCTTTATTCCCACACAAAATTCCTACTCCTGTTGAGTGCACCCCTCCTATGCCCCAAAAAGATTTCCCCTTATCCCACTCCCTCCTAAATCTACACACATCCCCACCATCCCTCAGGTGAACCTCCTGTAAAAAACAAAAATCAAACCCCACACCCTCTAAAAAATTAAACACCGCCCTCCTTTTAATTACATCCCTCAACCCCCTTACATTTAAACTAAACAATTTAACAGAAATATTCATTTATAAACAAAATATATATTTACAAACAAACAAAACCCTCAACAAATAACCCCAAACCAAACAAAAAACAGGAGACTCACCCGATGCTCCCCTGGTCCATCTCCACCGGCGGGGACGTCCTCTCCTCTCCTGACGCCCCCCCGTCCTCATCCATCTCTCCAACCCAGGATGCAGGCAGTGTGTTAGGCCGAGTGCCCTGCATCCTGGGTTCCCCACCACCACCGTCCACCCCCCCCTCCCTGTATGCCTCGGGGCTGAGTGTAGGGGACCCCATCTCCCCAAACAGGAGTTGGGATCCCTCTATCCCACAGCCCACAGACCCCTCACTTGAGTCATCCTCCACTAGGATGTAAGGGGCTGAGGCAAACAGGGAGGCCAATGCACCCCCCCCTCCCCCCCCCGCCGTTCTCTTAGCCCCCCCCTCCCCCTCCCCACCCCCCTCCCTCTCACTTCCTGCCAACTTCCCCCTCTTCTTTCCTTTCTTTTTTGGTGAAGGAGGTAGCGGGGAGACACAACGTCCCTTCCCCGCTAACTCCTCCACCAATCCCCTTGTCTCTTCTTCAAGGAAGCCCGGCAGGCTGTCCCCCCACTCCTTCCCCCCATCTCCCCCTCCCACCCCCTCCCCTCCCACCTCCACCCCTCCCTCCGTCCCCATCACCGTTCCCTCTTCCACTCCTTCTCGCACCACTGTCCCACTCTCCCTCTTCTCCGCTCCTTCCCGTTCTTCCGCCTTCTTTTTCTTCTCTCCTTCTTTTTCCTTCTTCCCATCGTCACTCCTCTTTCTTCTCGCCTCTTCCTTCTTCTCATCCTCTTCAGTTGCCTTCTTTTCCCCTGTGCCATCCGTACAATCCGCACGCGTCCTTTCTTTCCTCCCCCCATCCCCCGCTCCCCCCCCAGCTGCAGACGCGTATGACCTGTGACGAGCCGGGCAATCACGCCACA
>NW_027258217.1:60000-72500 GCF_045791955.1 Oncorhynchus clarkii lewisi | reverse complement strand
TCTTCAAACACCAAACAATACACTTTCACAATTCCATCAACTTAAATATCCAAATACACCACACTACAAATAATCATTCCATAACTAATAAACTATTTACCAAATCCAAATTACCAAACAATAATCTTCATTATCCCATTAACTTAAATATCTTCTATCAACCAAACACAAAAAATCAGTCCAAAACTGCTAACTTTTACCCCACCTATTTTACAACAAAAACTCACCCATTGCTCCCCTTCTCTATCCCGTCTAACTCGTCTAACTGTGGCCCTACATTGCTCCCATCTCCCACCGTCCCCCCTCCGCTGAATACAGCAACAACCCCCGGCACCTGCCCCACCCTCAAGTCCATCACCCCCCCCTGCTCCGGACTCCGGACCGGGGACGCTTCATCCCCAAAGAGAAAGTCCGACTCTCCCTCCATCATCCAGCTTTGGGCCATCCCTGGGAGGTCAAGCTCAGCGAGGGGTCTAAAAGATGAGGAAGATGGAGCCCACGAGGGCCCCGCTGCCTCCCCATCCCCCCGCACTGCCCCCCCCCCCTTTTTACCACCCCTCCTCCACCTGCTGTCCACCACCTTCTTTGGCCTCTTGCACGGAGGATCATTCATAAAAGGACTTCGATATCCAACGTCACACACCGTTCCTTCCTTCTCCTTTGCCTTCCCCATTTCCTTTTCTACCAAATTCCTCACCATCCCTCTCAACTCCTCCAGCCTTTCCTTCGACACTCCACTCCCCTCCCAATTCTTCACCCCCCTTCGCCTTTCCGTCTCTCCTTCCGGTTCTTTCTCCAAACCCTCCTCCACCTCCTTTCTCTCCACTGTTGTCTCCTCTGGTCTCTCGCCTCTCACCATCTCCTCACTCTCCTCCATCCTCGTCGCAGTCTTCTTCTTCTTTTTCTTCTTCTTTTCTCCTTCCACCTCCTTCCCTTCCTCTATTCCGACCACCTCTCCTTCCATCCCGTTCTCCTCTCCTTCTGTACCGACCACCTCTCCTTCTGTCCCATCCATCTCTCCTTCCATCCCGGCCACCTCTCCTTCTGTCCCGGCCTCCTCTCCTACTATCCCGTCCACCTCTCCTTCTGTCCCCGCACTCTCCTTTTCTTCTCCTTTCTCCGACTCCTTCTGTGCAGTCCTTCCGCCTGTGTCTTCCGGCTCTTGTCTTCCTCCATCCCCCGCTCTCGCTCCCCCCCCAGCTGCAGACGCGTATGACCTCCGCCGAGCCGGGCAGTCCCGCCACAGGTGCGCTACCGAGCCACACCCGTGGCATTTCTTCGGCTCGGCACAGTCCCTGGCCTCGTGCTCCTCTGAACCACAGAACCTGCACCTCCTGGCTTCACACGAGGCCAGGGTATGGCCATAGGCCATACACCGCCTGCAGAACGGAGGCTGACGGGCATAAAACAATGTCCCCCTGTCAGCCCCCAGGGAGAACATTGCTGGAGGATGGAGGTAACCTCCCAACCCCTTTGGGTCCTCCCTGAGGAGTGCCTGAAAACACCTCCTCCCAGTCCAAAACCCCAGGGAGTCCCTGAGGAGCCTTGCCGAAGAAACGTTTTCCATAAACCTCCCCAGGAATGCCCTCACCTCCTCGTCCTTGACGTGGGGATTATAAATGTTTACAGTCACCAGTCTAAAATTATTCTTGGCCAGGCTTGTGACCTCATAATTGCATATAGGGCTCTCACCTCCCGCAGCCCTCACCTTCTTCATGATGTCCTCATGCACCTCCTCTGTAAAAAATGTAACATCAAAGGCTTTCTCCGACGGGTTATCCTGAAAGCACATAACATCTTTGACTGCCAACTTTAGCTCCCCCATCAAGACAGCTCTGCCAAACTTCTCTCTCACGAACGGCTCTGAGTCCATTTTGCTCCATGCAAACCTTACAGTGTTCGCAATCCCAATCCCTGGAAACATTCTTCTTGGTACATCTCTCGCCATTTTCTCAGTTTTCAAGCTCTCTTCAAAAAAGGAAGAAGCCTCTTGCAGACCGGGAACGCCAAAAAACAATTTCTACGCCACAAAACAATAAACCTTCCTCCCTCCGGACTTCCTTCGACCTTTTGGCTCAGCGGGCTCTGGGACACCTCGGTGTCAAGCTTGATCTGAGCCAAAAGGCCGAGAAGCGATAACCCACAAATGGAACCCTGAAACCGCCGGACCCCCGGGGGTCTCGACAGACCTCAGCGGGTGGGTTGGCAAAAGCCAGCTCCTCTCTCCCTCCAACCCCCACTCAACCAACCAACCAACCACCGTTTCCCTGGCAACAAACAGGCAGGTGTTTTTTGGAAAAAGTCGCTAATGCGTCTTTAAGTCACTATCCTGGCCCATCTCTGTCAATTTCCCTTGAAACAAGATACCGGGCTCTGCAAGAAGCAAAGCCGCTCCAAAAATACGTTGAACTCGTAAGTGTTCCTCTCCACGGAAGTCTTTAGTAAAAGGCGAAAGGCTTGTGCGTAATGAAGAGAAACCAGAGTCATATGGAAGTCAAGAGGTCGGGGCCCGAGACACACTCTGTGCACTCTAGGCAGGGTTCCCGCGGGTGCTCCCGGAACCCACTCTTCCAAGTTTTCGAGGGCTGTCTGTGGATAAAAAGAAGGTCACAGACACAGAGGCACAGAGAGACAGAGAGAGAGAGAGAGAGAGAGAGAGAGAGAGAGAGAGAGAGAGAGAGAGAGAGAGAGAGAGAGAGAGAGAGAGAGAGAGAGAGAGAGAGAGAGAGACACACACACACACACAACCCTGGCCCCAATTCTTTTTTTTTTTTTTTTTTTTTTTTTTTTTTAAGTAAAATGGCGGGAAACGGGGGACCCCATTGAAGAGCGCTTCGCCTTTCTTTCAGTTTGAATGTTTCTTTCCTTCTCTTCTTCTGCTAGCTAGCCAGCTAGCTAGCTAGCCAGCTGTTTACAGAGCTTTGTGAATTTGCATTTTTCCTTGACAACGGAAGAAAAGTGTTGCACCGTTCCCGGAGGTACTGCAATACCGGGTCGATGCGTGGAGCGGACGGAGCAAGCCCCATTTCCGACTCCCTGTTCGAAAAATCCATTTAATATGTAGTCCCCCGATGGGGGACGTATCAGATATTAAACTGATAAGAACAGATACTACACTTGATCTGAGCCAAAAGGCCGAGAAGCGATAACCCACAAATGGAACCCTGAAACCGCCGGACCCCCGGGGGTCTCGACAGACCTCAGCGGGTGGGTTGGCAAAAGCCAGCTCCTCTCTCCCTCCAACCCCCACTCAACCAACCAACCAACCACCGTTTCCCTGGCAACAAACAGGCAGGTGTTTTTTGGAAAAAGTCGCTAATGCGTCTTTAAGTCACTATCCTGGCCCATCTCTGTCAATTTCCCTTGAAACAAGATACCGGGCTCTGCAAGAAGCAAAGCCGCTCCAAAAATACGTTGAACTCGTAAGTGTTCCTCTCCACGGAAGTCTTTAGTAAAAGGCGAAAGGCTTGTGCGTAATGAAGAGAAACCAGAGTCATATGGAAGTCAAGAGGTCGGGGCCCGAGACACACTCTGTGCACTCTAGGGAGGGTTCCCGCGGGTGCTCCCGGAACCCACTCTTCCAAGTTTTCGAGGGCTGTCTGTGGATAAAAAGAAGGTCACAGACACAGAGGCACAGAGAGACAGAGAGAGAGAGAGAGCGAGAGAGAGAGAGAGAGAGAGAGAGAGAGAGAGAGAGAGAGAGAGAGAGAGAGAGAGAGAGAGAGAGAGAGAGAGAGAGAGAGAGAGAGAGAGAGAGAGAGACAGAGACACACACACAATCCTGGCCCCAATTCTTTTTTTTTTTTTTTTTTTTTTTTTTTTTAAGTAAAATGGCGGGAAACGGGGGACCCCATTGAAGAGCGCTTCGCCTTTCTTTCAGTTTGAATGTTTCTTTCCTTCTCTTCTTCTGCTAGCTAGCCAGCTAGCTAGCTAGCCAGCTGTTTACAGAGCTTTGTGAATTTGCATTTTTCCTTGACAACGGAAGAAAAGTGTTGCACCGTTCCCGGAGGTACTGCAATACCGGGTCGATGCGTGGAGCGGACGGAGCAAGCCCCATTTCCGACTCCCTGTTCGAAAAATCCATTTAATATGTAGTCCCCCGATGGGGGACGTATCAGATATTAAACTGATAAGAACAGATACTACACTTGATCTGAGCCAAAAGGCCGAGAAGCGATAACCCACAAATGGAACCCTGAAACCGCCGGACCCCCGGGGGTCTCGACAGACCTCAGCGGGTGGGTTGGCAAAAGCCAGCTCCTCTCTCCCTCCAACCCCCACTCAACCAACCAACCAACCACCGTTTCCCTGGCAACAAACAGGCAGGTGTTTTTTGGAAAAAGTCGCTAATGCGTCTTTAAGTCACTATCCTGGCCCATCTCTGTCAATTTCCCTTGAAACAAGATACCGGGCTCTGCAAGAAGCAAAGCCGCTCCAAAAATACGTTGAACTCGTAAGTGTTCCTCTCCACGGAAGTCTTTAGTAAAAGGCGAAAGGCTTGTGCGTAATGAAGAGAAACCAGAGTCATATGGAAGTCAAGAGGTCGGGGCCCGAGACACACTCTGTGCACTCTAGGCAGGGTTCCCGCGGGTGCTCCCGGAACCCACTCTTCCAAGTTTTCGAGGGCTGTCTGTGGATAAAAAGAAGGTCACAGACACAGAGGCACAGAGAGACAGAGAGAGAGAGAGAGAGAGAGAGAGAGAGAGAGAGAGAGAGAGAGAGAGAGAGAGAGAGAGAGAGAGAGAGAGAGAGAGAGAGAGAGAGAGAGAGAGAGAGAGAGAGAGAGACACACAATCCTGGCCCCAATTCTTTTTTTTTTTTTTTTTTTTTTTTTTAGTAAAATGGCGGGAAACGGGGGACCCCATTGAAGAGCGCTTCGCCTTTCTTTCAGTTTGAATGTTTCTTTCCTTCTCTTCTTCTGCTAGCTAGCCAGCTAGCTAGCTAGCCAGCTGTTTACAGAGCTTTGTGAATTTGCATTTTTCCTTGACAACGGAAGAAAAGTGTTGCACCGTTCCCGGAGGTACTGCAATACCGGGTCGATGCGTGGAGCGGACGGAGCAAGCCCCATTTCCGACTCCCTGTTCGAAAAATCCATTTAATATGTAGTCCCCCGATGGGGGACGTATCAGATATTAAACTGATAAGAACAGATTTTTTTTTTTTTTTTTTAAAATATTTTTATTACTTTCCAATAACCAAACAATAATCTTCCAAACTTCAGTCAACTTAAATATACAATCCCACCAAACTACAACTAATCATTCCAATACTAATTAATTTTAACCAACTCCCAAAAACAATAACCAATGACCTACAAGCTACCAATATACACCACCATATTACAGCAATTTCTCACCCAGTGCCCCCCTTCTCTATCTTGTCTGACTGTGACCTTACATCACTCCCATCTCCCACCATCCCCCCTCCCCTGAACACAGCAACAGCACCCGGCACATTCCCCACCCTCAGGTCCATCACCCCCCCCTCTTCCGGACTCCGCTCCGGGGATATCGCATCCATAAATAAATAGTCAGACTCTCCCTCCATCATCCAGGTTTGAGCCATACCCGGGAGGTCAAGCTCAGCGAGGGGTTTAAAGGAGGATGGAGACGGAGCCCACGAGGGCCCCGCTACCTCCCCGTCCCCCCGTTCTGCCCCCCCCCCCTTCTTCCCACCCTTCCTCCTTACCACCTTTTTTGGCCTCTTGCAAGGAGGGACATTTTCCGGCGGGTTCTGGAAAATTGCGTCACACACCGTGCCTTCCTTTTCCTTTGCTAATCCCCTTTCCTTCTCTATCAAACCCCTCACCATCTCTTTCAACTCCTCCATCCTTTTCTTCCCCACTATATTGCCCAACCTGCCCAATCGCCCTTCCGGTTCCTTCTCCATCTTGTCCTCCACCTCCTTCGTCTCCGCTGTTTTTCCCTCTGTGCTCTCCACTCTCACCGTCTCCTCACTCTCCTCCATCCTCGTTGCCGTCTTCTTCTTCTTCTTTTTCTTTCCCTTTTCTCCTTCAACCTCCTTCTCAACCTCTATTCCAGCTCTTTCTCCTTCCATCCCGGCCACCGCTTCTTCTGTCCCGGCCACCTCTCCTTCTGTCCCGTCCTCCTCTTCTTCCATCCCGTCCTCTTTCTCTGTCCCAGCTCTCTCCTCCTCTTTTTCTTCTCCTCCCTCCGACTCCTTCTGGTCAGTCTTTCCACCCCCTTCTTCCGGCTCCTCTCTTTCTCGTCTTCCTCCATCCTCCGCTCTCGCTCCCCCCCCAGCTGCAGACGAGTATGACCCCCGCCGAGCCGGGCAATCCCGCCACAGGTGCGCTTCCGAGCCACACCCGTGGCATTTCTTCGGCTCGACGCAATCCCTCGCCTCGTGCTCAGCCGATCCACAGTATCTGCACCTCTTCGTGCTGCACGAGGCGAGTGTGTGGCCGTAGGCCATACATCGCCTGCAGAACGGAGGCTGACGGGCATAGTGTAACGTCCCCCTGTCAGCCCCCAGGGAGAACAACGCTGGAGGATGGAGGTAGCCATCCATCCCCTTCGGGTCCTCTCTGAGGAGAGCCTGGAAGCATCTCCTCCCATTCCAAAAGCCCAAGGAATCCTTTATGTGCCTTGCTGAGGAGACGCCATCCAGGTATCTCCCCAGAAAGGCCCTCACCTCCTCATCCTTCACATGAGGGTTGTATACGTTCACTGTGACCAGCCTGAAATTGGTTTTGGCCAGGCTAGTCACCTCGTAATGGCACAGGGGTCTCTCCTTGCCCATCTCTCTCGCCCTCTTCATTACCTCCTCGTGCTTCTCTTCTTTGTGGAACGTCACCTCGAAAGCACTCTCCCTCGGATTGTCCTAAAGGCACAAGACATCCATCACCTCCACTTTCAAAGTCGTCATTAAAACGTTTCTCCCGAACGTTTCCCTCCCGAACTGTTCCAACTCCTTCTCTCTCCAGGCAAACCTCACTGTGTTTGCCAAACCGACCACCGGAACCGACCTGTGCTGTACACTTTTCTCCATTTTTCTCACTTTTCCCTCTCTTAAATGAAGAAAAACCGATACCAACAATTTCCTCCCTCCTGCCTTCCTTCGACCTTCTGACTCAGCGGGCTCTGGGGCACCTCGGTACCGAGCTTGATCTGAGCCAAAAGGCCGAGAAGCGATAACCCACAAATGGAACCCTGAAACCGCCGGACCCCCGGGGGTCTCGACAGACCTCAGCGGGTGGGTTGGCAAAAGCCAGCTCCTCTCTCCCTCCAACCCCCACTCAACCAACCAACCAACCACCGTTTCCCTGGCAACAAACAGGCAGGTGTTTTTTGGAAAAAGTCGCTAATGCGTCTTTAAGTCACTATCCTGGCCCATCTCTGTCAATTTCCCTTGAAACAAGATACCGGGCTCTGCAAGAAGCAAAGCCGCTCCAAAAATACGTTGAACTCGTAAGTGTTCCTCTCCACGGAAGTCTTTAGTAAAAGGCGAAAGGCTTGTGCGTAATGAAGAGAAACCAGAGTCATATGGAAGTCAAGAGGTCGGGGCCCGAGACACACTCTGTGCACTCTAGGGAGGGTTCCCGCGGGTGCTCCCGGAACCCACTCTTCCAAGTTTTCGAGGGCTGTCTGTGGATAAAAAGAAGGTCACAGACACAGAGGCACAGAGAGACAGAGAGAGAGAGAGAGAGAGAGAGAGAGAGAGAGAGAGAGAGAGAGAGAGAGAGAGAGAGAGAGAGAGAGAGAGAGAGAGAGAGAGAGAGAGAGAGAGAGAGAGAGAGAGAGAGAGAGAGAGAGAGACACACAATCCTGGCCCCAATTCTTTTTTTTTTTTTTTTTTTTTTTTTTTAAGTAAAATGGCGGGAAACGGGGGACCCCATTGAAGAGCGCTTCGCCTTTCTTTCAGTTTGAATGTTTCTTTCCTTCTCTTCTTCTGCTAGCTAGCCAGCTAGCTAGCTAGCCAGCTGTTTACAGAGCTTTGTGAATTTGCATTTTTCCTTGACAACGGAAGAAAAGTGTTGCACCGTTCCCGGAGGTACTGCAATACCGGGTCGATGCGTGGAGCGGACGGAGCAAGCCCCATTTCCGACTCCCTGTTCGAAAAATCCATTTAATATGTAGTCCCCCGATGGGGGACGTATCAGATATTAAACTGATAAGAACAGATACTACACTTGATCTGAGCCAAAAGGCCGAGAAGCGATAACCCACAAATGGAACCCTGAAACCGCCGGACCCCCGGGGGTCTCGACAGACCTCAGCGGGTGGGTTGGCAAAAGCCAGCTCCTCTCTCCCTCCAACCCCCACTCAACCAACCAACCAACCACCGTTTCCCTGGCAACAAACAGGCAGGTGTTTTTTGGAAAAAGTCGCTAATGCGTCTTTAAGTCACTATCCTGGCCCATCTCTGTCAATTTCCCTTGAAACAAGATACCGGGCTCTGCAAGAAGCAAAGCCGCTCCAAAAATACGTTGAACTCGTAAGTGTTCCTCTCCACGGAAGTCTTTAGTAAAAGGCGAAAGGCTTGTGCGTAATGAAGAGAAACCAGAGTCATATGGAAGTCAAGAGGTCGGGGCCCGAGACACACTCTGTGCACTCTAGGGAGGGTTCCCGCGGGTGCTCCCGGAACCCACTCTTCCAAGTTTTCGAGGGCTGTCTGTGGATAAAAAGAAGGTCACAGACACAGAGGCACAGAGAGACAGAGAGAGAGAGAGAGAGAGAGAGAGAGAGAGAGAGAGAGAGAGAGAGAGAGAGAGAGAGAGAGAGAGAGAGAGAGAGAGAGAGAGAGAGAGAGAGAGAGAGAGAGACACACAATCCTGGCCCCAATTCTTTTTTTTTTTTTTTTTTTTTTAAGTAAAATGGCGGGAAACGGGGGACCCCATTGAAGAGCGCTTCGCCTTTCTTTCAGTTTGAATGTTTCTTTCCTTCTCTTCTTCTGCTAGCTAGCCAGCTAGCTAGCTAGCCAGCTGTTTACAGAGCTTTGTGAATTTGCATTTTTCCTTGACAACGGAAGAAAAGTGTTGCACCGTTCCCGGAGGTACTGCAATACCGGGTCGATGCGTGGAGCGGACGGAGCAAGCCCCATTTCCGACTCCCTGTTCGAAAAATCCATTTAATATGTAGTCCCCCGATGGGGGACGTATCAGATATTAAACTGATAAGAACAGATTTTTTTTTTTATTATCTTCAAACACCAAACAATACACTTTCACAATTCCATCAACTTAAATATCCAAATACACCACACTACAAATAATCATTCCATAACTAATAAACTATTTACCAAATCCAAATTACCAAACAATAATCTTCATTATCCCATTAACTTAAATATCTTCTATCAACCAAACACAAAAAATCAGTCCAAAACTGCTAACTTTTACCCCACCTATTTTACAACAAAAACTCACCCATTGCTCCCCTTCTCTATCCCGTCTAACTCGTCTAACTGTGGCCCTACATTGCTCCCATCTCCCACCGTCCCCCCTCCGCTGAATACAGCAACAACCCCCGGCACCTGCCCCACCCTCAAGTCCATCACCCCCCCCTGCTCCGGACTCCGGACCGGGGACGCTTCATCCCCAAAGAGAAAGTCCGACTCTCCCTCCATCATCCAGCTTTGGGCCATCCCTGGGAGGTCAAGCTCAGCGAGGGGTCTAAAAGATGAGGAAGATGGAGCCCACGAGGGCCCCGCTGCCTCCCCATCCCCCCGCACTGCCCCCCCCCCCTTTTTACCACCCCTCCTCCACCTGCTGTCCACCACCTTCTTTGGCCTCTTGCACGGAGGATCATTCATAAAAGGACTTCGATATCCAACGTCACACACCGTTCCTTCCTTCTCCTTTGCCTTCCCCATTTCCTTTTCTACCAAATTCCTCACCATCCCTCTCAACTCCTCCAGCCTTTCCTTCGACACTCCACTCCCCTCCCAATTCTTCACCCCCCTTCGCCTTTCCGTCTCTCCTTCCGGTTCTTTCTCCAAACCCTCCTCCACCTCCTTTCTCTCCACTGTTGTCTCCTCTGGTCTCTCGCCTCTCACCATCTCCTCACTCTCCTCCATCCTCGTCGCAGTCTTCTTCTTCTTTTTCTTCTTCTTTTCTCCTTCCACCTCCTTCCCTTCCTCTATTCCGACCACCTCTCCTTCCATCCCGTTCTCCTCTCCTTCTGTACCGACCACCTCTCCTTCTGTCCCATCCATCTCTCCTTCCATCCCGGCCACCTCTCCTTCTGTCCCGGCCTCCTCTCCTACTATCCCGTCCACCTCTCCTTCTGTCCCCGCACTCTCCTTTTCTTCTCCTTTCTCCGACTCCTTCTGTGCAGTCCTTCCGCCTGTGTCTTCCGGCTCTTGTCTTCCTCCAACCCCCGCTCTCGCTCCCCCCCCAGCTGCAGACGCGTATGACCTCCGCCGAGCCGGGCAGTCCCGCCACAGGTGCGCTACCGAGCCACACCCGTGGCATTTCTTCGGCTCGGCACAGTCCCTGGCCTCGTGCTCCTCTGAACCACAGAACCTGCACCTCCTGGCTTCACACGAGGCCAGGGTATGGCCATAGGCCATACACCGCCTGCAGAACGGAGGCTGACGGGCATAAAACAATGTCCCCCTGTCAGCCCCCAGGGAGAACATTGCTGGAGGATGGAGGTAACCTCCCAACCCCTTTGGGTCCTCCCTGAGGAGTGCCTGAAAACACCTCCTCCCAGTCCAAAACCCCAGGGAGTCCCTGAGGAGCCTTGCCGAAGAAACGTTTTCCATAAACCTCCCCAGGAATGCCCTCACCTCCTCGTCCTTGACGTGGGGATTATAAATGTTTACAGTCACCAGTCTAAAATTATTCTTGGCCAGGCTTGTGACCTCATAATTGCATATAGGGCTCTCACCTCCCGCAGCCCTCACCTTCTTCATGATGTCCTCATGCACCTCCTCTGTAAAAAATGTAACATCAAAGGCTTTCTCCGACGGGTTATCCTGAAAGCACATAACATCTTTGACTGCCAACTTTAGCTCCCCCATCAAGACAGCTCTGCCAAACTTCTCTCTCACGAACGGCTCTGAGTCCATTTTGCTCCATGCAAACCTTACAGTGTTCGCAATCCCAATCCCTGGAAACATTCTTCTTGGTACATCTCTCGCCATTTTCTCAGTTTTCAAGCTCTCTTCAAAAAAGGAAGAAGCCTCTTGCAGACCGGGAACGCCAAAAAACAATTTCTACGCCACAAAACAATAAACCTTCCTCCCTCCGGACTTCCTTCGACCTTTTGGCTCAGCGGGCTCTGGGACACCTCGGTGTCAAGCTTGATCTGAGCCAAAAGGCCGAGAAGCGATAACCCACAAATGGAACCCTGAAACCGCCGGACCCCCGGGGGTCTCGACAGACCTCAGCGGGTGGGTTGGCAAAAGCCAGCTCCTCTCTCCCTCCAACCCCCACTCAACCAACCAACCAACCACCGTTTCCCTGGCAACAAACAGGCAGGTGTTTTTTGGAAAAAGTCGCTAATGCGTCTTTAAGTCACTATCCTGGCCCATCTCTGTCAATTTCCCTTGAAACAAGATACCGGGCTCTGCAAGAAGCAAAGCCGCTCCAAAAATACGTTGAACTCGTAAGTGTTCCTCTCCACGGAAGTCTTTAGTAAAAGGCGAAAGGCTTGTGCGTAATGAAGAGAAACCAGAGTCATATGGAAGTCAAGAGGTCGGGGCCCGAGACACACTCTGTGCACTCTAGGCAGGGTTCCCGCGGGTGCTCCCGGAACCCACTCTTCCAAGTTTTCGAGGGCTGTCTGTGGATAAAAAGAAGGTCACAGACACAGAGGCACAGAGAGACAGAGAGAGAGAGAGAGAGAGAGAGAGAGAGAGAGAGAGAGAGAGAGAGAGAGAGAGAGAGAGAGAGAGAGAGAGAGAGAGAGAGAGAGAGAGAGAGACACACACACACACACACACACACACACAACCCTGGCCCCAATTCTTTTTTTTTTTTTTTTTTTTTTTTTTTTTTAAGTAAAATGGCGGGAAACGGGGGACCCCATTGAAGAGCGCTTCGCCTTTCTTTCAGTTTGAATGTTTCTTTCCTTCTCTTCTTCTGCTAGCTAGCCAGCTAGCTAGCTAGCCAGCTGTTTACAGAGCTTTGTGAATTTGCATTTTTCCTTGACAACGGAAGAAAAGTGTTGCACCGTTCCCGGAGGTACTGCAATACCGGGTCGATGCGTGGAGCGGACGGAGCAAGCCCCATTTCCGACTCCCTGTTCGAAAAATCCATTTAATATGTAGTCCCCCGATGGGGGACGTATCAGATATTAAACTGATAAGAACAGATACTACACTTGATCTGAGCCAAAAGGCCGAGAAGCGATAACCCACAAATGGAACCCTGAAACCGCCGGACCCCCGGGGGTCTCGACAGACCTCAGCGGGTGGGTTGGCAAAAGCCAGCTCCTCTCTCCCTCCAACCCCCACTCAACCAACCAACCAACCACCGTTTCCCTGGCAACAAACAGGCAGGTGTTTTTTGGAAAAAGTCGCTAATGCGTCTT
>NW_027258217.1:40000-57500 GCF_045791955.1 Oncorhynchus clarkii lewisi | reverse complement strand
CAACTCCTCCATCCTTTTCTTCCCCACTATATTGCCCAACCTGCCCAATCGCCCTTCCGGTTCCTTCTCCATCTTGTCCTCCACCTCCTTCGTCTCCGCTGTTTTTCCCTCTGTGCTCTCCACTCTCACCGTCTCCTCACTCTCCTCCATCCTCGTTGCCGTCTTCTTCTTCTTCTTTTTCTTTCCCTTTTCTCCTTCAACCTCCTTCTCAACCTCTATTCCAGCTCTTTCTCCTTCCATCCCGGCCACCGCTTCTTCTGTCCCGGCCACCTCTCCTTCTGTCCCGTCCTCCTCTTCTTCCATCCCGTCCTCTTTCTCTGTCCCAGCTCTCTCCTCCTCTTTTTCTTCTCCTCCCTCCGACTCCTTCTGGTCAGTCTTTCCACCCCCTTCTTCCGGCTCCTCTCTTTCTCGTCTTCCTCCATCCTCCGCTCTCGCTCCCCCCCCAGCTGCAGACGAGTATGACCCCCGCCGAGCCGGGCAATCCCGCCACAGGTGCGCTTCCGAGCCACACCCGTGGCATTTCTTCGGCTCGACGCAATCCCTCGCCTCGTGCTCAGCCGATCCACAGTATCTGCACCTCTTCGTGCTGCACGAGGCGAGTGTGTGGCCGTAGGCCATACATCGCCTGCAGAACGGAGGCTGACGGGCATAGTGTAACGTCCCCCTGTCAGCCCCCAGGGAGAACAACGCTGGAGGATGGAGGTAGCCATCCATCCCCTTCGGGTCCTCTCTGAGGAGAGCCTGGAAGCATCTCCTCCCATTCCAAAAGCCCAAGGAATCCTTTATGTGCCTTGCTGAGGAGACGCCATCCAGGTATCTCCCCAGAAAGGCCCTCACCTCCTCATCCTTCACATGAGGGTTGTATACGTTCACTGTGACCAGCCTGAAATTGGTTTTGGCCAGGCTAGTCACCTCGTAATGGCACAGGGGTCTCTCCTTGCCCATCTCTCTCGCCCTCTTCATTACCTCCTCGTGCTTCTCTTCTTTGTGGAACGTCACCTCGAAAGCACTCTCCCTCGGATTGTCCTAAAGGCACAAGACATCCATCACCTCCACTTTCAAAGTCGTCATTAAAACATTTCTCCCGAACGTTTCCCTCCCGAACTGTTCCAACTCCTTCTCTCTCCAGGCAAACCTCACTGTGTTTGCCAAACCGACCACCGGAACCGACCTGTGCTGTACACTTTTCTCCATTTTTCTCACTTTTCCCTCTCTTAAATGAAGAAAAACCGATACCAACAATTTCCTCCCTCCTGCCTTCCTTCGACCTTCTGACTCAGCGGGCTCTGGGGCACCTCGGTACCGAGCTTGATCTGAGCCAAAAGGCCGAGAAGCGATAACCCACAAATGGAACCCTGAAACCGCCGGACCCCCGGGGGTCTCGACAGACCTCAGCGGGTGGGTTGGCAAAAGCCAGCTCCTCTCTCCCTCCAACCCCCACTCAACCAACCAACCAACCACCGTTTCCCTGGCAACAAACAGGCAGGTGTTTTTTGGAAAAAGTCGCTAATGCGTCTTTAAGTCACTATCCTGGCCCATCTCTGTCAATTTCCCTTGAAACAAGATACCGGGCTCTGCAAGAAGCAAAGCCGCTCCAAAAATACGTTGAACTCGTAAGTGTTCCTCTCCACGGAAGTCTTTAGTAAAAGGCGAAAGGCTTGTGCGTAATGAAGAGAAACCAGAGTCATATGGAAGTCAAGAGGTCGGGGCCCGAGACACACTCTGTGCACTCTAGGGAGGGTTCCCGCGGGTGCTCCCGGAACCCACTCTTCCAAGTTTTCGAGGGCTGTCTCACAGACACAGAGGCACAGAGAGACAGAGAGAGAGAGAGAGAGAGAGAGAGAGAGAGAGAGAGAGAGAGAGAGAGAGAGAGAGAGAGAGAGAGAGAGAGAGAGAGAGAGAGAGAGAGAGAGAGAGAGAGAGAGAGAGAGACACACATCCTGGCCCCAATTCTTTTTTTTTTTTTTTTTTTTTTTTTTTTAAGTAAAATGGCGGGAAACGGGGGACCCCATTGAAGAGCGCTTCGCCTTTCTTTCAGTTTGAATGTTTCTTTCCTTCTCTTCTTCTGCTAGCTAGCCAGCTAGCTAGCTAGCCAGCTGTTTACAGAGCTTTGTGAATTTGCATTTTTCCTTGACAACGGAAGAAAAGTGTTGCACCGTTCCCGGAGGTACTGCAATACCGGGTCGATGCGTGGAGCGGACGGAGCAAGCCCCATTTCCGACTCCCTGTTCGAAAAATCCATTTAATATGTAGTCCCCCGATGGGGGACGTATCAGATATTAAACTGATAAGAACAGATACTACACTTGATCTGAGCCAAAAGGCCGAGAAGCGATAACCCACAAATGGAACCCTGAAACCGCCGGACCCCCGGGGGTCTCGACAGACCTCAGCGGGTGGGTTGGCAAAAGCCAGCTCCTCTCTCCCTCCAACCCCCACTCAACCAACCAACCAACCACCGTTTCCCTGGCAACAAACAGGCAGGTGTTTTTTGGAAAAAGTCGCTAATGCGTCTTTAAGTCACTATCCTGGCCCATCTCTGTCAATTTCCCTTGAAACAAGATACCGGGCTCTGCAAGAAGCAAAGCCGCTCCAAAAATACGTTGAACTCGTAAGTGTTCCTCTCCACGGAAGTCTTTAGTAAAAGGCGAAAGGCTTGTGCGTAATGAAGAGAAACCAGAGTCATATGGAAGTCAAGAGGTCGGGGCCCGAGACACACTCTGTGCACTCTAGGGAGGGTTCCCGCGGGTGCTCCCGGAACCCACTCTTCCAAGTTTTCGAGGGCTGTCTGTGGATAAAAAGAAGGTCACAGACACAGAGGCACAGAGAGAGAGAGAGAGAGAGAGAGAGAGAGAGAGAGAGAGAGAGAGAGAGAGAGAGAGAGAGAGAGAGAGACACACACACACACACAATCCTGGCCCCAATTCTTTTTTTTTTTTTTTTTTTTTTTTTTTTTTAAGTAAAATGGCGGGAAACGGGGGACCCCATTGAAGAGCGCTTCGCCTTTCTTTCAGTTTGAATGTTTCTTTCCTTCTCTTCTTCTGCTAGCTAGCCAGCTAGCTAGCTAGCCAGCTGTTTACAGAGCTTTGTGAATTTGCATTTTTCCTTGACAACGGAAGAAAAGTGTTGCACCGTTCCCGGAGGTACTGCAATACCGGGTCGATGCGTGGAGCGGACGGAGCAAGCCCCATTTCCGACTCCCTGTTCGAAAAATCCATTTAATATGTAGTCCCCCGATGGGGGACGTATCAGATATTAAACTGATAAGAACAGATTTTTTTTTTTTAGAAAAATAATTTATTACCAGCTATGCCATTCATACTTTACAAAATCATATTTACAAAAACACCAAACAAAAACAAACCTCAGGGGAGCATCATCCCTCCCCGTCATTCCTAACCACTACCTTTCCCTATCTCTCCTCTCCTAATCTATCCCCTTATAAATCTCAATCTAACACCCCCAGCCCTAAGCCCCCTTTCCATCTCTCCCGTGCCGCATGTTTCCCCCACTTCCTCTCCTCCCTCTTCATCCTACCTCTTAAATCTCCTTCCACCCTCCTAAATATCCCTTCCACCCCCCAATCTCTCCCTGTCTTTACCAAATTCTGCCTGGCTTCCCACAGCCCCCGTTTAAAGAGGCTTATGAGAAGCCAGAGCAGAAATCTATCCCTATCTGTACCCCTCGCTCTCCCTACACCTCTCTCTAACCTAGCCCATGTAACCACAAAATCCCCTCTTACCAAAACTATCAACACCCGTGCCCTCGCCCATACCACTCCGGCAAAGGCACAGTCCCAAAAAGCATGGCGCACAGTCTCCTCCCCGCCACAAGCAGCCCTTGGGCAGGTGGGGGATCGCGCCAAGCTATGCCGGTACATGGTGGACCGTACCGGCAGACACTTGTGGAGGCTCAACCAATTCAGGTCCTTGAGCCTGTTGTCCAGGCCCCGCGCCTGCACTCCCTCCCAGACCACTTCCGAGATGCCCGCTACAGGCGCAGGACTCCCTGCCTGCCTGACCTCCTCGTACAGGTGCCTGTGGTCTAAACCTACTCGGGCAACTTCAACCTCGGGGTGTGCACGCAACCACTTGGCCGCATGGCCAAAGTGCCACGGCAGCTGTTCCGCCCGAGGACCCGTGTTAGACCACACCATTACGCTTCTCGCTTGGTAGGAGAAGAACACCCGCAGGAGGTAACCGGACGGGTGTATCACCGGATGAGCCAGTTCTGTCAATACAAAGGACACAAAAATTGTGTCCAGCTTGAGGGGGATGTTGGGTACCCCCCTACCTCCCTCCCCGATGGGACAGAGCATGCGTGCCCTGGCGACCCACTCGTACCTGCCACCCCACATGAACTGAAACACGAGCCTCACTAGAGGCCTCCTCAGACAAGCCGGCAATGGGTAGATGTATGCCAAATACAACAGAGATGGCAATACATCCACCTTTAGGACCAGGACCTTACCTATAAAAGACAAAGACCTAGCCTTCCACATCGCTAGCTTCCTCTGCACCACTGCGATCCTCATGTTCCAGTTCAGCGTCGCTGAGCCGGAGGTCTCAAAATGGACCCCGAGAATCCTCAGGGCCCCCTCACAGAGAGATAACCCCCCGGGCACATCCGTTCTACCGCGCCATCTTCCGAAAAACTTAACGGAAGACTTTGCATTGTTCAGAACCGCCCCCGACGCTCGGGTGAAATCCCCAATGATGGCAAGGGACCTTGTCAGGCACGAGTCCTTGCATAGCAGCAAGGAAGTGTCGTCGGCGTACTGCGTCATCTTAACACGCAGCCCACCGCTTCCAGGGATCAACAAGCCCTCCACCCCTGTGTCTGCCCTAATGGCAGCCCCCAGAGGCTCCATGTACAGAACGAAGAGGAGTGCCGAGAGCGGGCACCCCTGCCTGACCCCAGACGAGAGGTCAAAAACGTCACCCAAGTGACCGTTTACGCTTACTCGACACCCCGCTCCGACATATAATGTACGGATCCATCCTATATACTTCTCCCCAAACCCTAATCTACCTAATACCCTGAATAGAAAGGATCTATTCACGCGATCAAAGGCCTTCGCCTGATCTAGCGCTGCTACCATTAAAGGCAGACCTCTATCTTCAACCCAGGCGATGGAGTCCCTGATCAACTGAAGGTTCCATCTAATAGAGCGTCCCTCTACCCCGCACGTCTGATCCTCGTGGACGACGTAGGGAAGGGCTGTGCGCAACCGATCCGCTAAGACCTTTGCAAGCAACTTGTAGTCTACACACAGCATGGTCAATGGCCGCCAGTTGCCAAGGTCTGTTGCGTCCCCCTTCTTGTACAGAAGTGACAGCACACCAACAGCCATTGATCCCCCTGGGACCCCTGTCTCAAGGATGGCCTTCAAGACTTCGAGTACCACCGGTCCAAGTACACCCCAAAACTTGAGGTAAAACTCGGCTGGTAGACCATCCATCCCAGGCACCTTCCCTTTACCCATCCTCCTGAGGGCGCTCTCAACCTCCTCGAGGGAGATCTGGGCCTCCATCCCATCTCTAATGTCCTCCGGCAACCGCCGGGACAAGTGTTCTAAAAACACATTTCCCTGCTCTACATCTATTTCCCTTTCCTTAAATAAACCTCGGAAATGCTCAGTTGTCACCCTGACCATCTCCTCTGGTTTACTTACTACACTACCATCTTCTTCTCTAACTCCATGCATTACCTTCCTACTCTGCCTGGCCCTAACCGACTTAAAGAACATAGCGGAACAAGTCTCATTATGTTCTAAAAAGCCACTATGTGCACGCTCCAGGAAAACTCGAGCCTTCTGCTCCTGCAGCTCCCTGAGCTGCGCCTTCAGGGCTGTGGATCTCTCCCAGTCAATCGACCCGCCGAGGTTGCCTGCCTCGTACTCGAGTTCGAGCAACCTTTGGATATGATCCACCTCCCTCCTTTCCTCCCTTTTTTTCCTCTTACCATATCCTATAATAAAGGCCCTAATCCTTACCTTTACTAAATCCCACCACTCTAACACCCCCTCACACATGGGCCGGAGACCTTCAAGCCCCCGAAACACCCCTGTGACGGCATTGACAAAGACCTGCTCATCCAGTAAATCCCGATCTAGTTTCCAGTACCCCCTACCGAAGAGGCAGACTGGCGACCCCACCTGCAGGAGCACCCCGTCATGGTCCGAAAAGAAGACAGGCAACAGCCGCCCAGACAACCGACCCAAAGACCTAGATACAAAAATATAGTCGAGCCTCCGCGCAACCCCCCTGGAGTTGCGCCATGTGGGACCGACCATTGCCGGAGTAGTGTGCAGGCCACCATCAACCAGGCCATGGCACGCCATTAGCCCGGTGATGGCGCCTGCACTACTGTCTCCCCCTATCCCCAAATCTATATTAAAATCACCTCCTATCACTAAGTGCCTATTTGTGACACACAGGGGCGCCAGACAGTCCACCATCTCCCTCCTGTCTGCCGCCACCTGTGGCCCATACACCCCAAATAACCTATATCTAATATCCCTATACGTGACATCTACCCCCAAAACTCTGCCCTGCATTACAACAAAAGTGCTCTCTACAATTATCTCCCTATTCCCAAACAATATCCCTACCCCCGTTGAGTGCACCCCTCCTATGCCCCACAACGAATCTCCCTTTACCCACTCCCTCCTAAACCTTTCAACATCCCCTCCATCCCTCAGGTGAACCTCCTGTAAAAAACAAACATTAAAGCCCACCCCCTCTAAAAAACTAAACACCGCCCTCCTCTTAACAAAATCCCTTAGACCCCTAACATTTAAACTAAACAAAATAAACATAGGATTATATTATAAAATAAACACCCTTAAATCCAATAATCAAAAAACTATAACTACAATCACAAAGAAACAAAGAAAACAAAGAAACAGGAGGCTCACCCGATGCTCCCCTGGTCCATCACCTCTGGCAGGAGCATCCCCTCCTCCCCTGACGTCCCTCCGTCCTCCTCCATCATTCCACCCCAGGATGCGGGTAAGGTGTTGGGATTTGGAGTACCCTGTACCCCGGGTTCTCCGCCAACTCCCTCCCTGAAAGTTTCCGGGCCAGGGCTAGGGGGTCCCACCCCCCCAAAGAGGAGTTGGGAAGCCCCAGCCAAACAGCCCCGATCCACTTCCAGGGATTCACTCTCCCCCAAGTGCTGAGGGCCTGTGGCAAACAGCGAGGACAATGACCCCTTCCTCTCCCCCATCACTCGCTTACCCCCCCCCTCCCCTTCCACACCCCCCTCCCTCTCACTGCCTGTCGGTTCTCCCGCCCTCTTCCCTTTCTTTTTCCTTGGTGTAAGAGGCAGCGGGGAGACACCACCCCCTTTCCCCCCTAGCCCCTCCACCATTTCCCTCATCTCCTCCACTAGGAAGCTCGACCCCCACTCCCCCCTCTCCCCCCCATTCCCCCCCTCCTCCCCCCCTCCACAGCCCCTGTCACCGGCACCCCCTCCACTGTTTCTCTCTCTCGCTCCCCCACTCCCTTTCTTTCTTTCTTCTTCTTTCCTTTCACTTCTCCAGTGGCTTCCCCTCTTCTTTCTTCTACCGCTCCTTGCACCTCCTCTCTCTGTGCTTTCTTCCCCTCTTGACCCATGCCCTGGTCCAGAGACGTCCCTCCTCTTCCTCCCCCATCCCCTGCTCCTGCTCTCCCCCCAGCTGCAGACGCGTATGACCTGTGACGAACCGGGCACTCCCGCCACAGGTGTGCTGACGAGCCACACCCGTGGCACGCCTTGGGTTCGTCACACTCCCTCGCCTCGTGCTCAGCAGATCCACAAATTCTGCACTTTCTTATGCTGCACGAGGCGAGGATATGACCATAGGCCATACAGCGCCTGCAGAACGGGGGCTGACGTGCATAATACAACGTCCCCCTGTCAGCCCCCAGGGAGAACATCGCAGGAGGATGGAGGTATCCACCCTGTCCCTTTGGGTCCTCCCTTAGGAGTGCCTGGAAACATCTTCTCCCATTCCAGAACCCCAGGGAGTCCTTCAGGAGCCTTGCTGAGGAGACTTTGTCCATATACCGCCCCAGAAAGCCCCTCACGTCTTCGTCCTTTACATGCGGATTGTACATCGTTACTGTTACTACCCTGAAATTTGTCCTTGCCAGGCTAGTAACATCATAAAGGCACATAGGCCTTTCTCCTTCCACTGCTTTTACTTTCTTCAGTACTTCATCGTGTTTCTCTTCTGTGTATACAGTCACATCAAAAGCCCTCTCCATAGGGTTATTCTGTAGGCATAGGACATCCTTCACCGTCAATTTCAGGATTCCCATAAGGATGGATCTCCCAAATGTCTCTCTCCCAAACGGCTCAACCTCCTTTTCCCTCCACGCAAATCGCAACGTATTTGCCAATCCGACGCCCGGAACTGACCTTTTCTGGGTATTCTCCTCCATTTCTTCAAAAAAGCTCTCTTCAAAAGAAGCCAATGAAAAAAGAAAACGGGAAATATAAACCGTTTCCAAAAAGCGTAACAAAAATTCCTCCCTCCTGCCTTCCTTCGACCTTCTGACTCAGCGGGCTTTGGGGCACCTCGGTACCAAGCTTGATCTGAGCCAAAAGGCCGAGAAGCGATAACCCACAAATGGAACCCTGAAACCGCCGGACCCCCGGGGGTCTCGACAGACCTCAGCGGGTGGGTTGGCAAAAGCCAGCTCCTCTCTCCCTCCAACCCCCACTCAACCAACCAACCAACCACCGTTTCCCTGGCAACAAACAGGCAGGTGTTTTTTGGAAAAAGTCGCTAATGCGTCTTTAAGTCACTATCCTGGCCCATCTCTGTCAATTTCCCTTGAAACAAGATACCGGGCTCTGCAAGAAGCAAAGCCGCTCCAAAAATACGTTGAACTCGTAAGTGTTCCTCTCCACGGAAGTCTTTAGTAAAAGGCGAAAGGCTTGTGCGTAATGAAGAGAAACCAGAGTCATATGGAAGTCAAGAGGTCGGGGCCCGAGACACACTCTGTGCACTCTAGGCAGGGTTCCCGCGGGTGCTCCCGGAACCCACTCTTCCAAGTTTTCGAGGGCTGTCTGTGGATAAAAAGAAGGTCACAGACACAGAGGCACAGAGAGACAGAGAGAGAGAGAGAGAGAGAGAGAGAGAGAGAGAGAGAGAGAGAGAGAGAGAGAGAGAGAGAGAGAGAGAGAGAGAGAGAGAGAGAGAGAGAGAGAGAGAGAGAGAGAGACACACACACACACACACACACACAATCCTGGCCCCAATTCTTTTTTTTTTTTTTTTTTTTTTTTAAGTAAAATGGCGGGAAACGGGGGACCCCATTGAAGAGCGCTTCGCCTTTCTTTCAGTTTGAATGTTTCTTTCCTTCTCTTCTTCTGCTAGCTAGCCAGCTAGCTAGCTAGCCAGCTGTTTACAGAGCTTTGTGAATTTGCATTTTTCCTTGACAACGGAAGAAAAGTGTTGCACCGTTCCCGGAGGTACTGCAATACCGGGTCGATGCGTGGAGCGGACGGAGCAAGCCCCATTTCCGACTCCCTGTTCGAAAAATCCATTTAATATGTAGTCCCCCGATGGGGGACGTATCAGATATTAAACTGATAAGAACAGATACTACACTTGATCTGAGCCAAAAGGCCGAGAAGCGATAACCCACAAATGGAACCCTGAAACCGCCGGACCCCCGGGGGTCTCGACAGACCTCAGCGGGTGGGTTGGCAAAAGCCAGCTCCTCTCTCCCTCCAACCCCCACTCAACCAACCAACCAACCAACCAACCCACCGTTTCCCTGGCAACAAACAGGCAGGTGTTTTTTGGAAAAAGTCGCTAATGCGTCTTTAAGTCACTATCCTGGCCCATCTCTGTCAATTTCCCTTGAAACAAGATACCGGGCTCTGCAAGAAGCAAAGCCGCTCCAAAAATACGTTGAACTCGTAAGTGTTCCTCTCCACGGAAGTCTTTAGTAAAAGGCGAAAGGCTTGTGCGTAATGAAGAGAAACCAGAGTCATATGGAAGTCAAGAGGTCGGGGCCCGAGACACACTCTGTGCACTCTAGGCAGGGTTCCCGCGGGTGCTCCCGGAACCCACTCTTCCAAGTTTTCGAGGGCTGTCTGTGGATAAAAAGAAGGTCACAGACACAGAGGCACAGAGAGACAGAGGCAGAGAGAGAGCGAGAGAGAGAGAGAGAGAGAGAGAGAGAGAGAGAGAGAGAGAGAGAGAGAGAGAGAGAGAGAGAGAGAGAGAGAGAGAGAGAGAGAGAGAGAGAGACACACACACACACACAATCCTGGCCCCAATTCTTTTTTTTTTTTTTTTTTTTTTTTTTTTTTAAAGTAAAATGGCGGGAAACGGGGGACCCCATTGAAGAGCGCTTCGCCTTTCTTTCAGTTTGAATGTTTCTTTCCTTCTCTTCTTCTGCTAGCTAGCCAGCTAGCTAGCTAGCCAGCTGTTTACAGAGCTTTGTGAATTTGCATTTTTCCTTGACAACGGAAGAAAAGTGTTGCACCGTTCCCGGAGGTACTGCAATACCGGGTCGATGCGTGGAGCGGACGGAGCAAGCCCCATTTCCGACTCCCTGTTCGAAAAATCCATTTAATATGTAGTCCCCCGATGGGGGACGTATCAGATATTAAACTGATAAGAACAGATACTACACTTGATCTGAGCCAAAAGGCCGAGAAGCGATAACCCACAAATGGAACCCTGAAACCGCCGGACCCCCGGGGGTCTCGACAGACCTCAGCGGGTGGGTTGGCAAAAGCCAGCTCCTCTCTCCCTCCAACCCCCACTCAACCAACCAACCAACCAACCAACCACCGTTTCCCTGGCAACAAACAGGCAGGTGTTTTTTGGAAAAAGTCGCTAATGCGTCTTTAAGTCACTATCCTGGCCCATCTCTGTCAATTTCCCTTGAAACAAGATACCGGGCTCTGCAAGAAGCAAAGCCGCTCCAAAAATACGTTGAACTCGTAAGTGTTCCTCTCCACGGAAGTCTTTAGTAAAAGGCGAAAGGCTTGTGCGTAATGAAGAGAAACCAGAGTCATATGGAAGTCAAGAGGTCGGGGCCCGAGACACACTCTGTGCACTCTAGGCAGGGTTCCCGCGGGTGCTCCCGGAACCCACTCTTCCAAGTTTTCGAGGGCTGTCTGTGGATAAAAAGAAGGTCACAGACACAGAGACACAGAGAGACAGAGAGAGAGAGAGAGAGAGAGAGAGAGAGAGAGAGAGAGAGAGAGAGAGAGAGAGAGAGAGAGAGAGAGAGAGAGAGAGAGAGAGAGAGAGAGAGAGAGAGAGACACACACACACACACAATCCTGGCCCCAATTCTTTTTTTTTTTTTTTTTTTTTTTTTTTTAAGTAAAATGGCGGGAAACGGGGGACCCCATTGAAGAGCGCTTCGCCTTTCTTTCAGTTTGAATGTTTCTTTCCTTCTCTTCTTCTGCTAGCTAGCCAGCTAGCTAGCTAGCCAGCTGTTTACAGAGCTTTGTGAATTTGCATTTTTCCTTGACAACGGAAGAAAAGTGTTGCACCGTTCCCGGAGGTACTGCAATACCGGGTCGATGCGTGGAGCGGACGGAGCAAGCCCCATTTCCGACTCCCTGTTCGAAAAATCCATTTAATATGTAGTCCCCCGATGGGGGACGTATCAGATATTAAACTGATAAGAACAGATTTTTTTTTTTTTTTTTTTTTTTTTAGAAAAATAATTTATTACCAGCTATGCCATTCATACTTTACAAAATCATATTTACAAAAACACCAAACAAAAACAAACCTCAGGGGAGCATCATCCCTCCCCGTCATTCCTAACCACTACCTTTCCCTATCTCTCCTCTCCTAATCTATCCCCTTATAAATCTCAATCTAACACCCCCAGCCCTAAGCCCCCTTTCCATCTCTCCCGTGCCGCATGTTTCCCCCACTTCCTCTCCTCCCTCTTCATCCTACCTCTTAAATCTCCTTCCACCCTCCTAAATATCCCTTCCACCCCCCAATCTCTCCCTGTCTTTACCAAATTCTGCCTGGCTTCCCACAGCCCCCGTTTAAAGAGGCTTATGAGAAGCCAGAGCAGAAATCTATCCCTATCTGTACCCCTCGCTCTCCCTACACCTCTCTCTAACCTAGCCCATGTAACCACAAAATCCCCTCTTACCAAAACTATCAACACCCGTGCCCTCGCCCATACCACTCCGGCAAAGGCACAGTCCCAAAAAGCATGGCGCACAGTCTCCTCCCCGCCACAAGCAGCCCTTGGGCAGGTGGGGGATCGCGCCAAGCTATGCCGGTACATGGTGGACCGTACCGGCAGACACTTGTGGAGGCTCAACCAATTCAGGTCCTTGAGCCTGTTGTCCAGGCCCCGCGCCTGCACTCCCTCCCAGACCACTTCCGAGATGCCCGCTACAGGCGCAGGACTCCCTGCCTGCCTGACCTCCTCGTACAGGTGCCTGTGGTCTAAACCTACTCGGGCAACTTCAACCTCGGGGTGTGCACGCAACCACTTGGCCGCATGGCCAAAGTGCCACGGCAGCTGTTCCGCCCGAGGACCCGTGTTAGACCACACCATTACGCTTCTCGCTTGGTAGGAGAAGAACACCCGCAGGAGGTAACCGGACGGGTGTATCACCGGATGAGCCAGTTCTGTCAATACAAAGGACACAAAAATTGTGTCCAGCTTGAGGGGGATGTTGGGTACCCCCCTACCTCCCTCCCCGATGGGACAGAGCATGCGTGCCCTGGCGACCCACTCGTACCTGCCACCCCACATGAACTGAAACACGAGCCTCACTAGAGGCCTCCTCAGACAAGCCGGCAATGGGTAGATGTATGCCAAATACAACAGAGATGGCAATACATCCACCTTTAGGACCAGGACCTTACCTATAAAAGACAAAGACCTAGCCTTCCACATCGCTAGCTTCCTCTGCACCACTGCGATCCTCATGTTCCAGTTCAGCGTCGCTGAGCCGGAGGTCTCAAAATGGACCCCGAGAATCCTCAGGGCCCCCTCACAGAGAGATAACCCCCCGGGCACATCCGTTCTACCGCGCCATCTTCCGAAAAACTTAACGGAAGACTTTGCATTGTTCAGAACCGCCCCCGACGCTCGGGTGAAATCCCCAATGATGGCAAGGGACCTTGTCAGGCACGAGTCCTTGCATAGCAGCAAGGAAGTGTCGTCGGCGTACTGCGTCATCTTAACACGCAGCCCACCGCTTCCAGGGATCAACAAGCCCTCCACCCCTGTGTCTGCCCTAATGGCAGCCCCCAGAGGCTCCATGTACAGAACGAAGAGGAGTGCCGAGAGCGGGCACCCCTGCCTGACCCCAGACGAGAGGTCAAAAACGTCACCCAAGTGACCGTTTACGCTTACTCGACACCCCGCTCCGACATATAATGTACGGATCCATCCTATATACTTCTCCCCAAACCCTAATCTACCTAATACCCTGAATAGAAAGGATCTATTCACGCGATCAAAGGCCTTCGCCTGATCTAGCGCTGCTACCATTAAAGGCAGACCTCTATCTTCAACCCAGGCGATGGAGTCCCTGATCAACTGAAGGTTCCATCTAATAGAGCGTCCCTCTACCCCGCACGTCTGATCCTCGTGGACGACGTAGGGAAGGGCTGTGCGCAACCGATCCGCTAAGACCTTTGCAAGCAACTTGTAGTCTACACACAGCATGGTCAATGGCCGCCAGTTGCCAAGGTCTGTTGCGTCCCCCTTCTTGTACAGAAGTGACAGCACACCAACAGCCATTGATCCCCCTGGGACCCCTGTCTCAAGGATGGCCTTCAAGACTTCGAGTACCACCGGTCCAAGTACACCCCAAAACTTGAGGTAAAACTCGGCTGGTAGACCATCCATCCCAGGCACCTTCCCTTTACCCATCCTCCTGAGGGCGCTCTCAACCTCCTCGAGGGAGATCTGGGCCTCCATCCCATCTCTAATGTCCTCCGGCAACCGCCGGGACAAGTGTTCTAAAAACACATTTCCCTGCTCTACATCTATTTCCCTTTCCTTAAATAAACCTCGGAAATGCTCAGTTGTCACCCTGACCATCTCCTCTGGTTTACTTACTACACTACCATCTTCTTCTCTAACTCCATGCATTACCTTCCTACTCTGCCTGGCCCTAACCGACTTAAAGAACATAGCGGAACAAGTCTCATTATGTTCTAAAAAGCCACTATGTGCACGCTCCAGGAAAACTCGAGCCTTCTGCTCCTGCAGCTCCCTGAGCTGCGCCTTCAGGGCTGTGGATCTCTCCCAGTCAATCGACCCGCCGAGGTTGCCTGCCTCGTACTCGAGTTCGAGCAACCTTTGGATATGATCCACCTCCCTCCTTTCCTCCCTTTTTTTCCTCTTACCATATCCTATAATAAAGGCCCTAATCCTTACCTTTACTAAATCCCACCACTCTAACACCCCCTCACACATGGGCCGGAGACCTTCAAGCCCCCGAAACACCCCTGTGACGGCATTGACAAAGACCTGCTCATCCAGTAAATCCCGATCTAGTTTCCAGTACCCCCTACCGAAGAGGCAGACTGGCGACCCCACCTGCAGGAGCACCCCGTCATGGTCCGAAAAGAAGACAGGCAACAGCCGCCCAGACAACCGACCCAAAGACCTAGATACAAAAATATAGTCGAGCCTCCGCGCAACCCCCCTGGAGTTGCGCCATGTGGGACCGACCATTGCCGGAGTAGTGTGCAGGCCACCATCAACCAGGCCATGGCACGCCATTAGCCCGGTGATGGCGCCTGCACTACTGTCTCCCCCTATCCCCAAATCTATATTAAAATCACCTCCTATCACTAAGTGCCTATTTGTGACACACAGGGGCGCCAGACAGTCCACCATCTCCCTCCTGTCTGCCGCCACCTGTGGCCCATACACCCCAAATAACCTATATCTAATATCCCTATACGTGACATCTACCCCCAAAACTCTGCCCTGCATTACAACAAAAGTGCTCTCTACAATTATCTCCCTATTCCCAAACAATATCCCTACCCCCGTTGAGTGCACCCCTCCTATGCCCCACAACGAATCTCCCTTTACCCACTCCCTCCTAAACCTTTCAACATCCCCTCCATCCCTCAGGTGAACCTCCTGTAAAAAACAAACATTAAAGCCCACCCCCTCTAAAAAACTAAACACCGCCCTCCTCTTAACAAAATCCCTTAGACCCCTAACATTTAAACTAAACAAAATAAACATAGGATTATATTATAAAATAAACACCCTTAAATCCAATAATCAAAAAACTATAACTACAATCACAAAGAAACAAAGAAAACAAAGAAACAGGAGGCTCACCCGATGCTCCCCTGGTCCATCACCTCTGGCAGGAGCATCCCCTCCTCCCCTGACGTCCCTCCGTCCTCCTCCATCATTCCACCCCAGGATGCGGGTAAGGTGTTGGGATTTGGAGTACCCTGTACCCCGGGTTCTCCGCCAACTCCCTCCCTGAAAGTTTCCGGGCCAGGGCTAGGGGGTCCCACCCCCCCAAAGAGGAGTTGGGAAGCCCCAGCCAAACAGCCCCGATCCACTTCCAGGGATTCACTCTCCCCCAAGTGCTGAGGGCCTGTGGCAAACAGCGAGGACAATGACCCCTTCCTCTCCCCCATCACTCGCTTACCCCCCCCCTCCCCTTCCACACCCCCCTCCCTCTCACTGCCTGTCGGTTCTCCCGCCCTCTTCCCTTTCTTTTTCCTTGGTGTAAGAGGCAGCGGGGAGACACCACCCCCTTTCCCCCCTAGCCCCTCCACCATTTCCCTCATCTCCTCCACTAGGAAGCTCGACCCCCACTCCCCCCTCTCCCCCCCATTCCCCCCCTCCTCCCCCCCCTCCACAGCCCCTGTCACCGGCACCCCCTCCACTGTTTCTCTCTCTCGCTCCCCCACTCCCTTTCTTTCTTTCTTCTTCTTTCCTTTCACTTCTCCAGTGGCTTCCCCTCTTCTTTCTTCTACCGCTCCTTGCACCTCCTCTCTCTGTGCTTTCTTCCCCTCTTGACCCATGCCCTGGTCCAGAGACGTCCCTCCTCTTCCTCCCCCATCCCCTGCTCCTGCTCTCCCCCCAGCTGCAGACGCGTATGACCTGTGACGAGCCGGGCACTCCCGCCACAGGTGTGCTGACGAGCCACACCCGTGGCACGCCTTGGGTTCGTCACACTCCCTCGCCTCGTGCTCAGCAGATCCACAAATTCTGCACTTTCTTATGCTGCACGAGGCGAGGATATGACCATAGGCCATACAGCGCCTGCAGAACGGGGGCTGACGTGCATAATACAACGTCCCCCTGTCAGCCCCCAGGGAGAACATCGCAGGAGGATGGAGGTATCCACCCAACCCTTTGGGTCCTCCCTTAGGAGTGCCTGGAAACATCTCCTCCCATTCCAGAACCCCAGGGAGTCCTTCAGGAGCCTTGCTGAGGAGACTTTGTCCATATACCTCCCCAGAAAGGCCCTCACGTCCTCGTCCTTTACATGCGGATTGTACATCGTTACTGTTACTACCCTGAAATTTGTCCTTGCCAGGCTAGTCACCTCATAAAGGCACATAGGCCTTTCTCCTTCCACTGCTTTTACCTTCTTCAGTACTTCATCGTGTTTCTCTTCTGTGTATACAGTCACATCAAAAGCCCTCTCCATAGGGTTATTCTGTAGGCATAGGACATCCTTCACCGTCAATTTCAGGATTCCCATAAGGATGGATCTCCCAAATGTCTCTCTCCCAAACGGCTCAACCTCCTTTTCCCTCCACGCAAATCGCAACGTATTTGCCAATCCGACGCCCGGAACTGACCTTTTCTGGGTATTCTCCTCCATTTCTTCAAAAAAGCTCTCTTCAAAAGAAGCCAATGAAAAAAGAAAACGGGAAATATAAACCGTTTCCAAAAAGCGTAACAAAAATTCCTCCCTCCTGCCTTCCTTCGACCTTCTGACTCAGCGGGCTTTGGGGCACCTCGGTACCAAGCTTGATCTGAGCCAAAAGGCCGAGAAGCGATAACCCACAAATGGAACCCTGAAACCGCCGGACCCCCGGGGGTCTCGACAGACCTCAGCGGGTGGGTTGGCAAAAGCCAGCTCCTCTCCCCCTCCAACCCCCACTCAACCAACCAACCACCCACCCACCCACCCACCCACCGTTTCCTTGGCAACAGGCAGGTGTTTTTTGGAAAAAGTCGCTAATGCGTCTTTAAGTCCCTATCCTGGCCCATCTCTGTCAATTTCTCTTGAAACAAGATACCGGGCTCTGCAAGAAGCAAAGCCGCTCCAAAAATACGTTGAACTCGTAAGTGTTCCTCTCCACGGAAGTCTTTAGTAAAAGGCGAAAGGCTTGTGCGTAATGAAGAGAAACCAGAGTCATATGGAAGTCAAGAGGTCGGGGCCCGAGACACACTCTGTGCACTCTAGGCAGGGTTCCCGCGGGTGCTCCCGGAACCCACTCTTCCAAGTTTTCGAGGGCTGTGGATAAAAAGAAAGTCACAGTCACAGACACAGA